>NW_022436943.1:50831880-50910610 GCF_009761245.1 Sapajus apella | reverse complement strand
ATCTGGTCCACGGGTCATGGTGAAGAAGGTAGACCTGTGATCCCAGGGGTGGGGGTAGGATCTGGTCCACGGGTCATGGTGAAGAAGGTAGACCTGTGATCCCAGGGGTGGGGGTGGGATCTGGCACTCACATTGTGGTCCATTAAATGAGGGAGTTGCAGACTCTTCCATCTTCAAGCTCTTGATACTTATTAGTCATGAAGAATCCACAGAGGAAGGGAACCTATGGAAGTCGGCTGATACAGTTTACCTCTTTATGGAAGTCTGCTGATAGCTTTTATCTCTTTTTTGGTACAGTTGGGAAGCCTCAGCAAGAAACTTTTGCAATGTATGTGTTTTGTAAATGGGTTTGTTTTCTCTCCTCTTTTTCATCAAATGGTATTTTGTATTTATGAGTTTTTTTTTCTCTTTCCATTCATGCGCCAATATATAGACCTTGAAAATCCTGAGATGCAAAGCATACTAGCCATACCTGAGAGTCACCCATTCTACAACCTTGTGGCTGGGGAAAATCTTTTCTCCATGGCTACCACCCCTCATCCCAAACACACACAGAAGTATCCTCTAGATGGCGGTGGCTCATGCTTGTAATCCCAGCACTTTGGGAGGCTGAGACAGGCAAATCACTTGAGCCCCGGAGTTCAAGACCAGCCTCTGCAACATACTGAGGTCCCATCTCTGAAAACAAACAAACAAACAAAAACAAACCGCAATTATTCTCTAGTATCCAGCTGTACCATTCAGCTTCTATTTGTGCCCTTCCATAGTGAAGAGTCCACTACTTGAGGAGAAAGTCTATTTCACTACCGAGCAATACTGCTCATTGTTAGAAAGTTCTTCTGAGGTTATCGAATTGTGTCCTCCTGGGTGAGCCACTTTCCCTCTCTGGAATATAGACTCCCATATGAAAATGAGGCAGCTGAACCGGTTGACCTGAACTCCTAATTCTAGGCTTCTCTGTCCTTTGAGTCAATACAAGCTTATTCTCCTGGTTCTCTTCCTTGGTTATTAACTACTCCTTCTTATTCGCCGTCTCTTCCACCCAGCTTTTAAATATTGGTGTTCCTTGGTCTACTTCTTATGCTGTATTTACCACTTTTCTGTCCTCCACTTTAAGCCAGGTTAATTTTATACATTCCCACAGCTTTTAATGGTACGTACCCCATGTGAGGAATTTTCCAAGACAGATCTCACCCAGGCACTCCACTGCAATGTCTCGCAAGCCTTTCAGCCTTGAAATTCACCAACTAGATTCTTGATCTCTCCACCTGCTTTTGATCTAGGCTTTAAAGTCTCAGGGAATGGATCAAGCCAGATGGCTGAGTTTCATATTAGTCTTTTCCTTAACCTGCCACACCAATCGGTCAGTGTGGTCTACCTCCTGTACATAACACTGGTTTCCCCAGACTGTCCACTCTACCAAATCTCACCTGCCTCAGCCTGGGACCAAGCCACAGCTTCTCTTGCCTGGGCATTAGCTGTGGTCACCTTCTGGATTCCTCACCTGTACCTCTCCTCCAGGCCATTCTTGGCAACAGCACCAAGATGAAATTGGAATCACATCCTTCCTTGTGTAAAATGGTTTAAAGGCTTTCCATTGTGCCTAGAATAAAATCCAAAGTTCTTAATGCCGTCTGTAATCCCTGCTTGCTCTGAGCTCGCCTTGGCCCCTGAGCTCATCCTGGATGCTCAGACCACACTAGCTTTCTCTCCACCCCACCTCAGGTCCTTCATATGGGCTGTTTCTCCACCTGACATTTTCCTCCTTACGTGATGCTTTGTCTTTGCCCTTCTTACCTTTTGGGTTTAAGCTACAAACTTTTTTTTTTTTTTTTTTGAGACAGAGTTTCACTTTTGTTGCCCAGGCTGGACTGCAATGGTGCGATCTCGGCTTACCACAACCTTTGTTTCCCAAGTTCAAGTGATTCTCTTGCCTCAGCCTCCCGAGTAGCTGGAATTACAGGCATGTGCCACCACACCTGGCTAATTTTGTATTTTTAGTAGTGACAGGGTTTCTCCATGTTGGTCAGGCTGGTCTCAAACTCCCTACCTCAGGTGATCCACCCACCTCAGCCTCCCAAATTGCTGGGATTACAGGTGTGAGCCACCGTACCTGGCCTTGAAAACATTTTTAAAAGAAGCCTTATGTGGTTCGCAGATTAACGCTACAAATCCTATGACTTTAGAGAAGTCATTTTCCCACTCAAAGCTTCTGCTCTTTTATAGAGTGGTTTGTAATAATCTCTGATGATGGTTTGAATTTCTGTGGAATCTGTGGTGATATCCCCTTTATCGTTTTTTATTGCATCAATTTGGTTATTCTCTCTTTTCTTTTATATTAATCTGGCTAGTGGTCTGTCTATTTTGCTGCTGCAGCTCCAGGAAGATCTCACTCACAGACATGGCGCTGGCTGCACAACAATCAGCCAGTGTGGCAAAGGCGGCCAAGGAAGTGGACTCTGGAGACAACCAGCGCAATCAACCCGCTTCTGCTCTTTTAATCCTGAAAATGAAGATGACAATATTTATCTGGCAATATCGTCAGGATTAAATAAATTTATTCATTAATTCATGTATACATACATACATAGAGTCAACAATTATTTGTTGGCGGCTTCCAAGGCGCTGCACCTGGAGTGGAGGGTACAGAGATGCAGGAATATATGCAGAGTTCTAGCGCAGGGCTTGGTACAAAGCAGGCGTCTAAGGAATGTCTGTTCCCTGAGGCATGATCTAACACTCAGCTAATCTCTGAAGACACTTTGCACTTTCTCCTGGAGAGTTTACATTTACAGTTTTCCAACCAGCTCCAATCAGAGCACAGTCGTATTTATAGAGTGGCCATCATGGGTCAGGAGTTCTGTATATATCACCTAGGGTGGTGATGACAGCCCCATAAGGGAGACATTACCATTACCCACACCTTCCGATGAAGATGATGCTCTCAGAACTCACAGATCTGTCAGAGTTCTTCTAGCTAGTGACAGACAGGTGAGCCTGGGCCTCACCAATTTGAAACCTGCCCTGCTCTCCACAAAGCCATGCTGCCTCCTGACTGATTCACTGCCTACTCTCATGACAAAGCTTTTCTGAAATTAAAGGAAACAAATGCTCAACATAAATAGTGAACACTTAAGAACAACAATAAAACCTGAACATTATCTAATTCATATATATATATATATATATATATATATATATATATATATTTAATCGCACTTTCGATTCTGGGGTGCGTGTGCAAAATATGCAGGATTGTTGCATAGGTACCTACATGGCAATGTGATTTGCTGCCTCGACCCCCCTGTCACCTATATCTGGCATTTCTCCCCATTATCCTCCCCCAACCTCTCTACCTGCTGCTGTCCCTCCCCTATTCCTCCCCAACGGACCCCAATGTATGATGCTCCCCTCCCTGTGTCCATGTGTTCTAACTGTTCAACACCCACCTATGAATGAGAACATGTGGTGTTTGATTTTCTGCTCTTGTGTCAGTTTGCTGAGAATGATGGTTTCCAGGTTCATCCATGTCCCTACAAAAGACACAAACTCATCGTTTTTTATGGCTGCATAGTATTCCATGGTGTTTATGTTCCACATTTTCCTTGTCCAGTCTATCATCTATAGATGATAGAAATTGGCATTTGGGTTGGTTCCAAGTCTTTGCTATTGTAAGAACTGCTGCAATGAACATACGTGTGCATGTGTCCCTATAATAGAACGATTTATAATCCTTTGGATATGTACCCAGTAATGGGGTTGCTGGGCCAAATAGAATTTCTATTTCTAGGTCCTTGAGGAATTGCCACAGTGTCTTCCACAGTGGTTGAACTAATTTACACTCCCACCAACAGTGTAAAAATCTTCCTATTTCTCCACATCCTCTCCATATCTGTTGTCTCCATATTTTTTAATGAACACCATTCTAACTGGCGTGAGATGGTATCTCAATGTGGTTTTAATTTGCATTTCTCTAATGACCAGTGATGATGAGCAGTTTTTCATAGGTTTTTTGGCCTCACAAATGTCTTCTTTTGAAAAGTGTCTGTTCATATCCTTTGCTCACTTTTGAATTTTTTTTTTTTGTTTTTTTTTTTTTTTTTTTTTTTCTTTTCTTTTTTTTTTTTTTGATTTTTTTTTTTTTTTATTGGCTTTTTTTTTTTTTTTTTTGTAAGTCTGTCTTAGTTCTTTGTAGATTCTGGATATTAGCCCTTTGTCAGATGGGTAGATTGCAAAAATTTTTTCCCATTCTGTTGGTTGCCGGTTCACTCTAATGATCGTTTCTTTTGCTGTGTAGAAGCTGTGGAGTTTGATTAGGTCCCATTTGTCTATTTTGGCTTTTATTGCCAATGATTTTGGTGTTTTAGTCATGAAGTCCTTGCCTATGCCTATGCCCTGAACGGTTTTGCCTATGCTTTCTTCTAGGGTTTTTATAGTGTTAGGTCTAATGTTTAGGTCTTTAATCCATCTGGAGTTAATTTTAGTGTAAGGTGTCAGGAAGGGGTCCAGTTTCTGCTTTCTGCACATGGCTAGCCAGTTTTCCCAACATCATTTATTAAAAAGAGAATCCTTTCCTCATTGCTTGTTTTTGTGAGGTTTGTCAAAGACCAGATGATTCTAAATGTGTGGCATTGTTTCCAAGGCCTCTATTCTGTTCCATTGGTCTGTATCTCTGCTTTGGTACCAGTACCATGCTGTTTTGATTACTGTAGCCTTGTAGTATAGTTTGAAGTCAGGTAGCGTGATGTCTCCAGCTTTGTTCTTTTTGCTTAGGATTGTCTCGGCTATGCAGGCTCTCTTTTGGTTCCATATGAAGTTTAAGCTGGTTTTTTCCAGTTCTGTGAAGAGGGTCATAGGTAGCTTGATGGGGATAGCATTGAATCTATAAATTACTTTGGACAGTATGGCCATTTTCACAATATTGATTCTTCCTAACCATGAGCATGGAATATTTCTCCATCTGTTTGTGTCCTCTCTTATTTCCTTAAGCAGTTGTTTGTAGTTCTCCTTGAAGAGGTCCTTTACATCCTTTGTTAGCTGTATTCTTAGGTATTTTATTCTCTTTGTAGCAATTGCAAATGGCAGTTCGTTCTTGATTTGGCTCTCCTTAAGTCTGTTATTGGTGTATAGGAATGCATGTGACTTCTGCACAACTATCCTGAGACTTTGCTGAAGTTGTTTATCAGTTTCAGGAGATTTGAGGCTGAGACAATGGGTTCTTCTAAATACACAATCATGTCGTCTGCAAATAGAGACAATTTGACTTCCTCCTTTCCTATTTGAATACCCTTTATTTCTTTTTCTTGCCTGATTGCTCTGGCTAGAACTTCCAATACCAGATTGAATAGGAGTGGTGAGAGAGGGCATCCTTGTCTAGTGCCAGATTTCAAAGGGAATGCTTCTAGTTTTTGCCCATTCAGTGTGATATTGGCTGTGGGTTTGTTGTAAATAGCTTTTATTATTTTGAGATACATTCTGTCAATACCTAGTTTATTGAGAGTTTTTAACATAAATGCTGTTGAATTTTGTAGAAGGCCTTCTCTGCAACTATTGAGATAATCATGTGGTTTTTGTCTTTGGTTCTGTTTATGTGGTGAATTACATTTATAGACTTGTGTATGTTGAACCAGCCTTGCATCCCTGGGATGAAGTCTACTTGATTGTGATGGATAAGGTTTTTGATGTCTTGTTGCAATCAGTTTGCCAGTATTTTATTGAAGATTTTTGCATCTATGTTCAACATGGATATTGGCCTGAAGTTTTCTTTTCTTGTTGAGTCTCTGTTGGGTTTTGGTATCAGAATGATGTTGGTCTCATAAAATGATTTGGGAAGGATTCCCTCTTTTTGGATTGTTTGGAATAGTTTAAGAAGGAGGGGTACCAGCTCCTCTTTGTATGTCTGGTAGAATTCAGCTGTGAAACCACCTGGAACTGGACTTTTTTTGGTTGGTAGGCTCTTAATTGCTGCCTTAACTTCAGCCCTTGTTATTGGTCTATTCAGAGTTTCGACTTCTTCCTGGTTTAGGCTTGGGAGGGTGCATGTGCCCAGGAATTTATCCATTTTTTCCAGGTTCACTGGTTTATGTGCATAGAGTTGTTTGTAGTAATCTCTGATGGTAGTTTGTATTTCTGTGGAATCAGTGGTGATATCCCCTTTATCAATTTTTATTGCATCTATTTGACTCTTCTTTTTTTTTTTTTTTTTATTAATCTGGCTAGCAGTCTGTCTATTTTGTTGATCTTTTCAAAAAACCACCTCCTGGATTTATGGATTTTTTGAAGGTTTTTTTTTTTGTGTCTCTATTCCTTCAGTTCTGCTCTGATCTTAGTTATTTTTTGTCTTCTGCTAGGTTTTGAGTTTTTTTTTTTTTTTTTTTTTTTTTATTTTGCTTTCTTTTCCTTTTTAATTTTTTATGATAGGGTGTCGATTTTAGATCTTTCCTTGTTTCTCATGTGGGCACTTATTGCTATATATTTTCCTCTAGACACTGCTTTAAATGTGTCCCAAAGATTCTGGTATGTTGTATCTTCGTTCTCGTTGGTTTTGAAGAACATCTATTTCTGCCTTTGTTTCATTGTTTATTCAGTCAGCACTCAAGAGCCTGTTGTCCAGTTTCCATGAAGCTGTGTGGTTCTGAGTCAGTTTCTGAATTCTGAGTTCTAACTTGATTGCATTGTGGTCTGAGAGACTGTTATGATTTCCATTCTTTTGCATTTGCTGAGGAGTGATTTACTTCCGATTATGTGGTCAATTTTAGAGTAGGTGTGATGTGGTGCTGAGAAGAATGTATGTTCTGTGGATTTGGGGTGGAGAGTTCTGTAAATGTCTATTAGGTTTGCTTGGTCCAGGCCTGAGTTCAAGTCCTGGATATCCTTGTTAATTTTTTGTCTTGTTGATCTGTCTAATATTGACAATGGGGTGTTAAAGTCTCCCACAATTATTGTGTGGGAGTCTAAGTCTCTTTGTAAGTCATTAATAACTTGCTTTATGTATCTGGATGCTCCTGTATTGTGTGCATATATATTTAGGATCATTAGCTCTTCTTGTTGCATTGATCCTTTTACCATTATGTAATGTCCTTCTTTGTCTCTTTTGATCTTTGTTGGTTTAAAGTCTATTTTATCAGAGACGAGAATTGCAACTCCTGCTTTTTTTTTGCTATCCATTTGCTTGGTAAATCTTCCTCCATCCCTTTATTTTGAGCCTTTGTGTATCCTTGCATATGAGATGGGTTTCCTGGATACAGCACATTGATGGGTTTTGACATTTTATCCAATTTGCCAGTCTGTGTCTTTTGATTGGGGCATTTAGTCCATTTAGATTTAAGCTTAATATTGTTATGTGTGAATTTGATCCTGCCATTTTGATGCCAGCTGGTTGTTTTGCCCATTAGTCGATGCATTTTCTTCATTGTTTAGATGCTTTTTATCATTTGGTACATTTTTAGAGTGGCTGGTACTGGTTGTTCCTTTCTGTGTTTAGTGCTTCTTTCAGGAGCTCTTGTAAGGCAGGCCTGGTGATGCCGAAATCTCTCAGCAATTGCTTGCTCGTAAAGGATTTTATTTCTCCTTTGCTTATGAAGCTTAGTTTGGCTGGATATGAAATTCTAGGCTGAAAGTTCTTTCTTTAAAGATGTTGAATATTGGCCCCCACTGTCTTCTGGCTTGTAGGGTTTCTGTTGAGAAATCCACTGTGAGTCTGATGGGCTTCCCTTTGTGGGTAACCCGACATTTCTCTCTGGCTGCCCTTAGCATTTTCTCCTTCATTTCAACCCTGGTGAATTTGACGATTATGTGCCTTGGGATTGCTCTTCTTGAGGAATATCTTTGTGGTGTTCTTTATTTCCTGGACTTGAATATTGGCCTGCCTTGCTAGGTTGGGGAACTTCTCCTGGATAATACCCTGAAGAGTGTTTTCCAGCTTGTATTCATTCTCTCTGTCACATTCGGGTACACCTATCAAAGGTAGATTAGGTCTTTTCACATAATCCCATATTTCTTGGAGGTTTCATTCATTTCTTTTCACTCTTTCTTTTCTCTAATCTTGCCTTCTCATTTTATTTCATTGGGTTGATCTTCAATCTCTGATATCCTTTCTTCTGCTGAGTCGATTTGGCTATTGAAACTTGTGTATGCTTTGCGAAGTTCTTGTGCTGTGCATTTCAGCTCCATCAAGTTGTTTATGTTTTTTTTTAAGCTGTTTATTCTCATTGGCATTTCGTTGAATCTTCTTTCAACGTTCTTAGTTTGTTTGCATTGGGTTAGAACATGTACTTTTAGCTCAGAGAAGTTTGTTATTACTCACCTTCTAAAGCCTGTTTCTGTCAATTCATCAGACTCATTTTCAATCCAGCTTTGTTCCCTTGCTGGTGAGGAGTTGTGATCCCTTGGAGGAGAAGAGGCATTCTGGTTTTGGTTGTTTTCATCCTTTTTTTCCTAGTTTCTTCCCATCTTTGTGGATTTATCTACCTGTGGTCTTTGTAGTTGGTGACTTTCGGATGGGGTCACCGAGTGGACGTCCTTTTTGTTGATGATGAAGTTATTTATTTCTGTTTTTTAGCTTTCCTTCTAACAGTCAGGCCCCTCTGCTCTAGGATTGCTGGAGGTCCACTCCAGACCCTGCTTGCCTGGGGATCACTTGCAGCAGCTACAGAATAGTAAGAGTATCTGCCAGTTTCTTCATCTGTTATCTTCATCCCAGAGGGATACTCACCAGACGTCAGCCTGAACTCTCCTTTATGAGGTGTCTCTTTGAATATATGGGGTTCAGGGAGCCACTTGAGGAGACAGTCTAACACTTATAGGAGATCAAGTGCTGAGCTGTGAGCTCCATTGTTTCATTCAGAGCTGCTGGGCAGGTATGTTTAAGTCTCCTGCAGCAGAACTCAGAACCACCTTTTTTCCCAGGGGCTCTGTCCTGGGAAGGTGGGTCTTTATTTATAAGTTCCTGACATGCTGCTGCCTTTTTTCAGAGATGCCCTGCCCAGCAAGGATGTAGCCTAGTCACAGTTTGCCAGCAGAGGCATTGCTGAGCTGCCATGGACTCTGTCTAGTGGCTGTGTGAACTTCCTTGTGGTTTTGTTTATAGAGGTATAGTTAGAGCTGCCTCAGTAATGTTGGACTGCCTCAGTAATGGCGGACTGCCTCAGAAATGGTAGATTGCCTTGGTAATGGTGGACTGCCTCTAATGGTAGATTGCCTCGGTAATGGTGGACTGCCTAGGTAATGGTGGACTGCCTCATTAGTGGTGGACTGCTTCGGTATTGGCGGATGCCCTTTCCCCCACAGAGCTGGACTGTCTGGGTTCAGTTGCACTTGCTGTGAAACTGTCAACCCAGAGTGTTTCAGACTGCTGGTCTTGGTGGAAGTGGGACTTGCCAAGCCAGATCACCTGGCTCCCTGTTTCAGCTCCCTTTTTTCAGCTGAATGGGCAGCTCTGTCTCCCAGTTGTTCCTGGCGTCAGTTGAAATGGCAGCCCAGATTTGTGTGAGTTTTTTTGTGGAGACCTGCTGTGCTGAGTGAAACAGCCATGCTGGGAACTCATGATGCTTTTTAATCTGGGAATCTTCTGGTCTGTGTGCAGTAATAACTCTTTTGGAAATGCAGTGATCACTCACCCTCTGTGTTATTCTCGCTGGGAACTGCACTCCAGGGCTGTTCTTATTGGCCATATTAGATAAGACACTAAAGAATTGGCAATCATCTCATGTCTCTTCATAGTCAAAGGTTTTTTTCCTTGCTCCAGATAGGTGATCAGGTCTGGCATTTCTAGGCTTCTGAGGGTCCTGGTATTTTAGTTATGGATCTCCCAATACCTTCAGGTCACAGGGCCACAGAGGCTGGGCTTCTCTGAGGAGAGGACCCAGAACAGTGAAGACAAGATCCGAAGCTCCAGCTGTGAGACACAAAGCACCTGCAAAACCTGGAAGTCATCCTATTCATTTCACCTGCATGCCTGATTCACATTACTTCATTCCTATAGCCTAATGCTTATCACCTCACATTCATTTCCCATAACGTCAGCAGTTTGGGGACCCAAACAGCTTCCTGGTCTTGTGACTGTTAACGGATAGCATGGAGAAGTGGCCTGGGTGTCCATAGAGGTGCTGAGCATCTTTGCTGGTCACACAGCCCTGTGACTCAGGTTTTTCATCTAGAAATTGGGGCCCTGGGTTCTTACCTTCAACCTGTTTCTCAAGGGCAGGTAATTTTGTATTTTTAGTAGAGAGAGGTTTTCACCATGTTGGCCAGGCTGGTCTTAAGCTTCTGACCTCAAGCGATCCACCTGCTTCGGCCTCCCAAAGTGCTAGGATTATAGGCATTAGCCACCGCACCAGGCCCCTCTGTGTATCTTTTACGTGGACACTTGCCATTGGGTTTAAAGCCCATCTAATCTCCTGCACAAAGACCTTTTTTTCCAAATAAGGTCACATTCTCGGGTTCCAGGAATTTGGACATGGACATATCTTTTTGGGGGTCATCATTTTGACCAGTACGTTTTTCTATCACCTCATCCTTTACAAATTCCTTTTTTAGACACACACTTGTTTAAAACAAGCCTCACACCAGCCCTTAAGGCAGCCAAGGTCGATATTGGTGCCCCCATTTGGCAGTTAAGGGAAGTGAGTAAGGCACAAGGCTGGGCAGCCAGGTAGTGGCAGACTCCTGACCCAAGTCAGTGTGGAGAGATGGAGTCCCTGGTTAGGGGGCTTATCTTGAGGCTGTGAAGTGGGAGGGACACAGAGGTAAACAGCCATGAACCACAGCCCCTCTGGGGAGAGAGAAACAGTACACAGTTTAAGAGTTTATAAATCAGTGGCTCCATGGCCAATTAGGAAGTGCAAATTAGATTTGTTTGTTCTTCACTATTTTAGGGAATTTTTTTTTTTTAAATAGTTGCTAACATTTAAAGATCAGAAGACAATCTGGATTTTTCCATTTCTTTTGAAAAAATTGGAATATTTAGCTAACCTGGGTGCTTATTTCCATGGGGAAACAGTTGGCAGGAGCTGGGGAGTAGTTGCTCCTTTAGATCAGGCATGATTTGGTGTCTATAGCAATGATGCAAACTATCTCCAGAGCTTAGTGGAACAAAACAACTAACTTATTATGCTCACAGATTTCATGGGGCAGAAACTTGAATAGGACACAGAAGGAATGGCTTGTCTCTGCTCTGCAGTGTCTGGGGCCTGAGCCAGGAAGACTCTTAGGAGGTACTCCAACAGCTAGGGGCTGGCAGAGCTGTGGCTGGGAGGACCACTCCCAGCCTGGCTTCTTCATTCGTATGTTTGGCTCTTGGGCTGGGATGAATTGAAGGCAGGGCTCAGTTGGGACTGTTGACCTGAATACTTCCATATCCTCTCTCCAGGGACCATGGCAGATGAGTATGAGAGGAACTCTTCTGGGAGGAAAAATTTCTTTTATGGCCCAGCTTCTGATATCATGCAACATTACTTCTGTTGCCTTGGTGGAAGAAGTGTCAAAGAATTTGAGGCTCTTCTTTCCCTCCAAAACCTCTAAAGAGCATAGGTGTGCATGTCTTTTTTATACTTGATTCCTCAGATGGTTGAGTTAGTAAAATTCTTCAGCAAATTACACGGTGTAATCCCACCACTATTGTTCCCTGAAAAGTCCCTCTCATTTATTTTGCTTCTATTTATTTCTGTTTTAATGCCCATCCTTTTCTTCCTATAGAAAAGATTCTAATGTATTAACATTTATCTTTCTGTAGGTGGTCAGGTAAGACACATAGTGCTTTGTATGTGTAGAGTTTAATTTACAAAAATGGTATGATCTCAGATATCTCATTCTGTTTCCTATTTTCTGGACTCAGCCTGGAACTTGAAGATTCGTCCTGTTGTTGTGTATACGTACAGCTTCTAACTGCTGCTGGCTAATTCATTCATGTCCATTGCATAGTCCTATTCCCTCCTCTAAAGATGGTCATGTGGATGGATGCTCCCCTACTCTGCCACCTTCTGTGAGAAACAAAGCAATCCATGCTCCCCCGAGGGACCTATGGGGAGGAGTCTTTATGGAACACATCTAGGAGAGGGAGCTGGTTATATGGTGCATTCATAACTGATTTTCCATTTCAGCATTCTCACCCCAACAGAAGCATGTCGATGTTCCCAGATCTGCAAGTCTCACCAACTCTTGGTGTTTTCTGACTTTATGGCTGTCTCATTTTATTTTATTTTATTTTTCTCATTACTAATGAGTTTGAGCACTCTTCACATGTCTATTGGGCCTTGAGTAGTTACCTTCTTTAGTAAATTACCTTTCATACCCTTCACCCATCTTTCTGTTGTGGTTCCGATCTCTCTCGGTGCTTTGCAGAGATATGTGCTTTTGGTTTGCACCAGTCTCTACCTACTTCACAAACTGATTTTATTTGCTGGTACTTGGAAGTGAGTGAGGTTGCATCCACTGGTAGAACAGTTCTGCTGGAAGGAAACAGGTTGTAGCTGGGACTCCCAGAGCCAAGGCTTGGAGGAAAAGGTAGTTAGAACAGGCTTCCTAGAGGAGGCACACTAGTTTCCCGTGGTGGCTATAACAAATTTGCATAAACATGGTGGCTGGAAACAATAGAAATGTATTCTTTCACAGTTATGGCGGCAAGAATTTCAAAGCCAATTTTAAATGAGCTAACATCAAGGTGTTGTTATAGCTGTGCCTTTTTTGGAGGCTCAAGGGGTGGTTTCTTCCTTTGCCTCCTTCAGCTTCTGATGGCTACTGGCATTTTTATTCTTTTTTTGACTTGGGTTGAATTCTCCAATCTCTGCCTCTGTGTGTTTGTTGTCCCTCTGCCCCTCTCTTACAGGGATACCTATAGTGGCATCCAGTGCCCACCCAGAGAATCCAGAATAACCTCTTCCTCTCAAAATATTTAATCACCTCTGCAAAAACTTTACCATATAAAGCAACATTCAAGGTTACAGGGCTTAGGATGTCATGTCTTTAGGGGTTACCATTCAGCCCACTACATGAGGCCATGCTTAATTTGAGCCGGGATGACAAGAAAGAGTGGAGGGAAAGACATTTCAGGAAAAGTCTGCAAGAAAAATAACTGCTAGGAGTTTCAGACAACAGAGACCTCGGGCCAGAGGAGGAGGGACAGAGGACAGTAGGGGATGGGGCTGGATGCAGGGGAGGGGGGAAAGATTGGGATCTCAGCAAATGAACAACCTGAGCAGGTGAAGGTAGGACAGCAGCCTCCTAGGAAGGCTAAAATGAGTTTAGCAAAGACATTTATTTCTTTTGGTAGCTTTTATTTTTGCTATATCACTAGTAAAAATGTATATCTCCCAAATATGTGGCCTCCTAAACAGTGTTGTGAGAACAAAAGGTACCTAATGCCTCCTTGAGACAAATCCAAGAATCTGTAGAGATAGAATTGGAAGTTTGTGGAGGGATTATAATTTATATCTTGAAGGTTTGTGGGTGAGCAGATCTTAATTTTAAAAGGTTGATCTCAGGCCAGGCATTGTGACTCATGCTTGTAATCCCAGCACTTTGAGAGGCTGGGGCAGGAGGAACCTTTGAGCTCAGGAGTTTGGGATGAGCCTGGGTAACACAAGGAGACCTCCATCTCTACAAAATATAAAAAAAAATTTAGCTGAGTGTGGTGGCATGTGCCTGTAGTCCCAGCTACTTGGGAGGCTGAGGATGGCTTGAGCCCCAGAGGTTGAGGCTTTTTCTTTTTTTTTTTTTGAAACAGGGTCTTGTTCTTTTGTTGAGGCTGGAATGCAGTGATGCAATTAATCATGGCTCACTGCATCCTCAACTCTGGGCACTCTTGGGAATTATAGAGGATAGGGACATAGGAGTGAATAAGTCAAAGTCTTGGTTTTCGCAAAGCTTCCATTCTAGAGGGGGAGATTGATGACCAAGAAGTAATCAATGCTATAGAGAAAAGAAAGCAGTGTGACCAGGATAATTATTGTAGGGAGAAGAGTGGGAGAGCCATTTTATACAGGGTGCTCAGGAGGGAGGAGGGTACAGTGGCGAAGAAGCCAGACTTCACCTTCGCCACCTACCTGTATGGCCTTGGGCAAGTTACTTAGCCACCTTGTTATTAATAATTGTGATTATTTTAACATCTTCTGTTAGTTTATTTCCCTCTGTCAGATGGAGTGTGGTAATTTTAAAACATGGCTGGGAGTTTTTAACATGATTATTTTTGAGAGGTGAGCTCTGAGTCTCCTTTCTTTGAATGTAGGTGGAATTCTCACTGCTTTGACCAAGAGAGTACACCAAAAATGACACTGTGACTTCTGAAGGTCATAAAAAGCCATGCACCCCCTGTCTCTGTTGTTGGAACACTTGTTCTTGGAACCCCGAGATGCACATAGAAAGGCCAACTACCCTAAGGATCCTGAAGAGAACTTTGATCAACAGCCTTTAAGTCATCCCAGCCCAGAAGCCAGACACATGAGTGAATGAGCTTGCAGATGGTTCTAGCACCCTGTTCTGCAAGTTGCTGCCAGTCATTTTTGCTTTGTCTCCTGAGGCACTGACATCGTGTAGCAGAGACAAACCTTTCCATACTGTGCCCTGAGTGTCCTGACCCATAGAGTCCATGGACGTAATGAAATAGTTGTCTTGTCCCTCCTTATATTTGGGGTTTATTGTTACACAACAGTAGGCAAAGGGCAATAGGAATCCGCGTGGCTGCTGGGTTGTTATGTGGCTTACAGGACTTAATAAATGCAAATTTAAATGTTTTAAAATTCATTGTTTCCAACCATTGCCCAGTTTAGGAATGAAGATTACTTAGTAGAATGATTTTTTGAAAAACTAATGATTTGGTCAAATTTCTAGCAATTTAATCTTTATATTTTCCTTGTATTATGTATTTGCTCCGTTAAAAAATCGGAAGGCTCCTGGGTTCCTCTTTTGGAATATTGTAGATAATTGGTGTTATGATCACCTCAGCATGGGGTGATTTCAACATGGATGGCCTCTTTGGACTTTGTAATTGTGGGCAGTGGAGTGTGTCACATCTAGGAAAGTGTCTCATTAGTATAGACTCCTAAATAATTAAATAGTCAGCATGGATCAATCAACACATCATTTCTGGTTTTCAGAAATTAATGTTTCTTCTCTACAACTATTGTCTTTGAAAAATGAAAAACTGAAGGTTGTCCTTGACCTGAGATGCCTACCAGCAACCACTCTGTTTCTCTACAAACTTTACAGAAAAATTTACAGAACAAATTTTACAGAAATGTTCTCGAAAAAATTGTCTGGACTTGTCATTTTCTCTCTTCCCGTTCTCTATCAACTCATTTTAAGTGGACCTTGGTCTACCCTGTTCTACTAAAATCAGCTTCTTTGATTTATTTATTTTTGAGATGGAGTTTTGTTTTTGTTGCCCAAGCTGGAGTGCAATGGCGTAATCTTGGCTCACTGCAACCTTCATCTCCCAGTGATTGATTCTCCTGACTCAGCCTCCCAAGTAGCTGAGATTACAGGTGTCTGGCTAATTTTTTTTTTGTGTATATGTATATATATATACATATATTTTTAGTAGATATGGGGTTTTGCCATGTTGGCCAGGCTGGTCTCGAACTCCTGACCTCAGGTGAGCCACCCACCTCAGCCTCCCAAAGTGCTGGTATTACAGATGTGAGCCACCACGCCCAGCCTAAAACCAACATCTATTCAGATAACCAGTGGCCTTCATGTGGCTATATCCAGTCATTGATCTGACATCCTCAGCCTCCATCCTCCATCTTCAAGTGGCATCACTTGACTATCTGATCCAGTTGGGCACCCTTTCCTGGTAGAATCAGTTCTTGGCAGCAAGAACCTCACCTCTGTCTTCCTCCTCCACCTCACTAGCTGCTCTTCATCTCGTTCCAGAAATCTTCCATTTATATGCTAATGACCCCCCATTGTTCTCTGAAACCTGAATCTTTCTTCTCTACTCCAGACTCTTATATCCAACTACCTGCCTAGTAGGCATCTCAAGCTTAACATGATCCAAACAAAACCCCTCGTATCTCCCAAGACTACTCCTGCGCCAGTCTTTCTTTCTTAGTAAATGACTACTGTTTTTTCCAAGTGAGTAACCTGAAGGTCTAGAGGCACCCCTGACTCCTGTCCTCTCCTGTCTATTTGCTAATGGACTCAGATCCATTAGCAAAACCGATGGATGTACCTTCAAAATACATTAAGAATCTGTATACTTTTCACCACCCTTACTGCTACTGCACTGTTCTAAGCTACGTTTATCTCCTACCTCATCTGTTGCAGTGGACTTTTACTCTTCTCTCTGCTTCCATTTGTGTCCCTTCGTGGCCTGTTCTCCAGGTGATATTTTAAAATTTTATGCTAGATTAGATTATTTCATTCCTTAGCTCCAAACCTCTCAGTGGCTTCTCATCTCAGAGTAAAAACTAAAGTTTTAGGCCGAGTGCAGTGACTCAACGTCTGTCATCAATCTCAGCACTTTGGGAGGCCAAAGCAGGCAGATCACTTGACATCAGGAGTTCAAGACCAGCCTGGCCAACACGGTGAAACCCCATCTCTACCCAAAAAACACAAAAATTAGCCAGGCTTGGTGGTGTGTGCCTGTAGTCCCAGCTACTTGGGAAGCTGAGGTGGGAGAATCGCTTGAACCTGGGAGGCAGAGGTTGCAGTGAGCCGAGATCGTGTACCTAGTGTACTCCAGTCTGGGTGACAGAGTGAGACCCTGTCTCAAATAAATAAATAAATAAATAATAAATAAATAACAGTGGTCTGTAAATTTGACACAGACCTCTGATTCTCCTTAAAACAACAACAAAAAAATAAACACCAACTAAAACCAGAGACTGACTGTCAGCTGTACCTCTGACCAGATCCTTCAGAGTCTTCCCTCTCTCACTCTGCTTCAGCCACAGGCTCCTTTGCCATTTCTCAGGGCCTTGAGTATACTGTTTTCTCTGCCTGCAATGCTTTTTCTCTTGATGGCTTACTTAGAACTTTGTTCATATTTCTGTTCAAATATCCCTCTCTGAGAAAGACTTCCTGTGAACACCCAACTGAAACATGCTTCTCTTTTCCTGCTGCTTTGCTTTTTCTATTTTTGAGGTTAAAAGAGCCTGAGGAATGTATTTATTATATATCTCTGGTTCCTGTATTATCAACCCTATTATGCAGGAACTGTATTTTTAATTTATATTTTTATTTATTTATTTTTTGGTGGGGCAGCCCATCATCCTCAGGTGATAGCACCCTAGGATCCCCAGTCTTGCCTTTGGTCCTATACCCCCTTGGGGACCTCCACAAGGAGGAGGAGCCAGGGGCAGTGGCACAGTATAATTTGTATTTTTAAACAGTTGTATCCTCTGAACCTAGAACAGTGACTGGGACATAACAGGCATGTAAATGGAATCTGTTAAATGAGTAAGTAAGCAAGCCAATCAAAGAAAAGATTCCTCTTTGAATTAGACCAAGTTTGCAAATTGCTGTTTTAGATAATGTATACCAAAGAGAACAATAAACTAGAAAAAGGCTTGCAAATTTCAGTAGTTACTGTTGCTGCCTTTTGGGAGAAGCCCATGTCACCGTGTTAAAGAAAGATAGGGTCTTAGATTTGAAATGTTTCTGTAAGGCCACCTAGTACAACTCTCTCTGATGGTCTTATATATCCAGTAATATCTCATTTCATCACCCCTCCGGAGCCTATCCTCTAGCCTTTTTTTAAAAAACAGCTCCTTTATGCTTGATATACATTGACATGGGTGGGGCTTTCAAGACAAGGAAGGGGTGGCCGGGCATGATGGCTCACGCCTGTAATCCAGTACTTTGGGAGGCCGAAGCAAGCGAATCACGAGGTCAGGAGTTCAAGTCCAGCCTGGCCAACATGGTGAAACCCCATCTCTACTAAAAATACAAAAACTTAGCCTGGCATAGTGGCGCCTATAATTACAGCTACTTAGAAGGCTGAGGCAGGAGAATTGCTTGAACCAGGGAGGCGGAGGTTGCAATAGCTAAAATTGCACAAGTGTACTCTGGTCTGGGCAACAGAGTGAGACTCCATCTCAAAAAGAAAAAAAAAAGAAAAAAGAAAAGGAAGGGGTTTTGTGCCCCTTCTTTGACACCTCATCATCTGACATAAAATAGCCTTGGAATCTGAAATACCCATGATGTCTTGGGTGATGTCAGAAAAATGCTCTCTAATGGAGATGCCAGTGCCCAGAGTATTTCATAATAAAACGGAAACGGTTTATTCATGATCATACAGGGAATGCAAGGAGAGGATACTCACAAGCAGGAAGCCTCGTTTCTCCCAGGACTGGCTCTGGAACTGTCAGGTGCTGCTGGATTCCATCGACACTTGGACAGCGCATTACGAACAGCTCTTGACTGACCAACAAGGAGCTGCATGGTTTACAGATGGCAGCTCCAAGGTGAATGGGCACCATCGTATTTGGAAGGCTGTTATTTTGATCAAAGAAGGTAAAGATAGTTCAGCTCAGTGGGCTGAATTACATGCTATTTTCCTAACAGTAGTGGAAGAATTGAACAATGTCAGAAGACTTTTTTTTTTTTTTTTTTTTTTTTGAGAATGAGTCTCACTCTATTGCCCAGGCTGGAGTGCAGTGGCATGATCTTGGCTCACTGCAACCTCCACCTCCCAGATTCAAGCAGTTCTGCTGCCTCAGCCTCCTGAGTAGCTGGGATTATAGGCATGCACCACCATGCCCAGCTAATTTTTGTATTTTTAGTAGAGACAAGGTGGTCTCAAACTCTTGACCTCAATTGACCCACCCACATCAACCTCCTAAAATGCTGGGATTACAGGAGTGAGCCACCTGTATTTGTGTTTTTATTGACTCACTGGCAGTGAGCAATGGTCTGACAGCATGGTCAGGGAAAAGGCTGATGAAAACCTGTCCAATTAAACAGATGCCCATATGGAGCATGGCCCTCTGGAAATCTGAGAGGTGCATTAAAGTAGAACAAGTCAGTGCCCATAAGAAGAACTCCTTTCCAAGTTCAGAAGGTGACTGTAATCAACAAGCAGATATTCCTGGGTGCTTCTTTGAGGTGGCCACCTGTGTCCATAAGATGAGTGGATATGGAGGCAGTGTAGAGATAGACTGAATTTAGACACACTCCTCTTGTACGCTCTCAGGCACAAAATCCCAGTAAAAACTGTAGTTTCTGCCAACAAAAGAGATACAGATTGCTAATGGCTATCAGGCAGCTTCTCTGGCAGGAAGGCCCTAAACGTAGCTGGCAAGTAAGACTGATGCTAGCAGCCCTGGGGGTGAGAAATGGGCCTTGTCAGGCACAGACACTGACTGTGGAGTGGACTTTGCTTACCTGTTGGAAGATGTAAATGCTTATGTTACCATAAAAACAGAGAGAAGTGCAGCATGGCTTTGCACAGCTTGGGCAGCTGAGCATCACTTCTTCAGACCAAGTAGCACACTGTACAGCCCATAATGTTCAACAGTGGGCAGAGAGAGTTATCCTACTGAGAGTAATAGTTTAACCGAGAAGTAACACAGGCAATGGGAACATTGGTTGTCTAAAACACGGGGAGAAAAAAGCATGAAGGCCTGGGTATGCTGGAGACAAAAGCATGAGTGAGACCAGAGTGTCCCCACTAGATTTTTTTCTCTGTTTTTCTGGTTGATCTGGGGAAGAGAGGATGGGAGGATGATGGTATGGCTATACAGCTCTTGCTAAGAGAAGAGTATGCTGGTATAGCAACAGTAAGTTTTTCTTTTCTTTCTTTCTTTCTTTTTTTTTTTTGAGATGGAGTCTAGCTCTATCAACCAGGCCGGAGTGCAATGGCATGATCTCAGCTCACTGCAACCTCTGCCTCCCGGATTCAAGCTATTCTTATGGCCCAGCTTCTCGAGTAACTGGGATTACAGTCACACACCATCACACCAGACTAATTTTTGTATTTTTAGTAGAGAGGAGGTTTCACCATATTGGCCAGGCTGGTCTCAGACTCCTAATCTCAGATGACTCACCCACGTTGGCCTCCCAAAGTGCTGGGATTACAGGACTGAGGCTATAATTTGCTTCCTCCCCAAATCATCCAAAAATGTTGTTTTCTCTTCTAGCTGGTGGAGTGGTGCTAGGACCAGGGCTGCATCTACAAGTATTGGAAGCAGGGATGGCTTCTAATTAAGAAACTGTATCTATGTGGTACTTTTTTTTTTAGATGGAGTCTCACTTTGCAGCCCAAGCTGGAGTGCAGCGCCACTATCTCGGCTCAGTTCACCCTCCACCTCCTGGGATCAAGAGATTCTTGTGCCTCAGCCTCCCAAGCAGCTTGGGCTACAGGTGCACATGTCACCGTGCCTGGCTAATTTTTTGCATTTTTGTAGAGATGGGGTTTTACCATGTTGCCCAGGGTGGTCTTGAACTCCTGAGCTTAGGCAATCTGCCTGCCTCAGCCTCCCAAATTGTTAGGATTACAGGCATGAACCACTGCACCTGGCCTATGTTTTTAAACCTTATATCAGAATTCCTAAGGGCCTGATGGGAGTGGGATGTGCCTTCTTCTAGAAAAATTGGTGCTAAGAATAAATGCAGCTATTGTGCCTGGTAGAAAAAAATAGCTCACTAATTCTGCACGTATGTAAACTTATCCGATCTGAATGGAGGTGAACTGAGAGGGAGGGACTTGCTAGACTTGAATTGCTACCTGTAATCTAGGCCAGCACAGTGACGATTCTAAAGTCACTTCCAAAGGTGAAAAAGTTTGGGTATTCGTGGAGAGAAGGAGAAATAGTAACTGAGATTAAGGAAATGAATACATGGTTCTTAATTGAGGGAAATTCAATATTGTGTTAACTACTCAAAAGAATTTCAGAGCGAAGGATGACATTGTCTCCTAGCTCAGTGTTTCTAGGTGCCTGAGAGGGCGAAGCTGTGTATTGACCCAGGCCACTCCTGCTTTTAGAACCTGATAAAATCAAAAAGAAACATGGAAACCTGACTGGCCTCACCCTGGGAAGATAATCATATGATATGACGGAGTAGACTAATTATTACTGATTACGTATATTCTTCTGATGTAAGGGATCTGTGTCGAAAATCAGGAGGTGAACTGTGGTGCTATCATACATTGGTTTTCATCCATGGTTCCTGGCTCAGACCTCCTAAAATCCCTGGGTTCTCCACACTGCTATGTTTTGTGTGTCTTTCGTCTAATAGCTTCAGGGTGCAGCTGGTCACCAGAAAGACCAAGGCAAGATTAGAGAGGGGGGACTTCAGCCCATTCCCCAGCCTTGGGGGAGGAAAGGGGAGCTGAAGGTCAAGTGGATCATCAATGTCCAGTGGTTTAATCAATAATGCTTAAATAATGAAACCTCTATAAAAACCCAAGAGAACAGGATTTGGAGAGCTTCTGGACAGCTGAATGCGTGGAGGTTTCTGGAGGATGGCTTGCCCAGGGAGGACGTGGAAACTCCACACCCCTTCCCCCATATCCTGCCCTGACTCTCTTCATCTGTATCCTTTGTAGTATGCTTTATAATAAACTGATAAATGCGAAAAAAAAATCATAGGAGACCTTAATGGCTTTGTTGACATCGCCATCTGTTAAGCTTAGAACTTTCCCAGTTTGAATCCCTATTAAAAAAGGGAAATCCGTGTATTTGCCAAGTCTTGCTGTGGGTAAACCAATGTTAGTTTCTTTCAGTTCACTGTAGCTTCTTGAAGAAGCTCCTAGGGGAGTCATCTAGTCTGAAGCACACAGCCTAGCCCACCCATACTTGAGAGTGCTTGTTCCTTCAGTGGGAGGAACACCTTGACGGGGAGAGATGAACTCAAGCCTTCAAGAGGGGATCCTGCTCTCCCAAGTCCCCTGAAAACCTACTGCCATCCTTTATTTAAGCACTTTGTAGGTTTCCAAGGGTTTTCACACATTCTTTCAGCTGCTCCTCCCTGTGGGTCACTATCCACCGTGTACACTCCAATCATACTAACATTTTTTATTTCTTGAGGAATTTTCAGCAAATATTTTATTCTTTAAATCACAGATTTGATTTTTAATTAAGAAAAGAAAATTATAATTGCTTTTAGCATGAGACTGGAGCATGTTGTTCCTTGATATCTGCTACCGTTTCTTTCCCAGAGCCTCTTAATGCCAGCTATGCAATGATCCTTCGTTAAAGATGCATGAGATGTCAGGATAACATACAGCAGGCTCTGCAGGAAGAGGGATGTGAGTCCAGATCCCAGGTCTGCCTCTCATCAGCTCTGTGACTTTGAGCATGGCATTTAACTTTAATTCTTTGTGCTAAAACGAGGCTAACTTGATCCCTGTCTCATTGGCTTGGTGTAAAAATGAAATGAAATAATTAAATAAAACATTTAACACAGTTCCTGACCCACAGGATGTACTCAAATATGATTTAAAGTTATTATTACCCTCTGTCAGCCATGCACTGTTTGATAAGCCCTATTCCAGGTGCCTTACATACACTGTCACAATTAAACCTCATATCAATCTTAGGAGATAGAAGTGATGATATTTCTTTTACAGTGAGGATGCTGAGTACCAGAGAGGTTAAGAATCTTGCTCCTGGTACAGAGTCAACTTTAATGGCAGAGCTAAGTACTCACTTGGATCCATCCATCTCTGAAACCTGTCCACTCTGCTTCATGCCTCAGATATCTAAGTTTTTTTTGCCTCAAATATCTAAGCCCTTCTTTCCTGTTTAGATCCGGATCCTTCCCTAAACAAACTTTCTACTTCAACCAAGCTGCCATCTTTAATTCTGAGGACCCTGCTTTGTATAATCCTATAGTAGCTATCAGTTCATTTGTTCATTCAAGCAATGACTCTTGAATACTGTCTCTGAGGCTGGGCTATCAAAGTGAACAGAACAGAACAGAACAAAACAAAACACAACAAAAAACAAACCAGGAACTTCACTCTTGGGAAAGTCACAGTGTAGGAAAGAATTCCATGAAAGGAAGTTAACATGGATGTTTTAGCTGAGATCCTATGACAATAGATCATCACACACCAAAATGTGTTGTGAGATTGGCCACCCAGAAGAACTTGTGAAAATTTGGTGGTCAGGAGCAGTTAGCTCCCTCTCAAGTGCCTCACCTGTACCAGGATAGGAAAGTGTCAGGAAGTGAGGCGATTTAGAAGAAAGAGGACTTCTTGGTAGAGGAGCTTGTGTACTGGACTCAGTGGGTGGGGGGAGGGTACCTGTCCCTTACTGGAGTCTACCTAGAAGAGCTTCAGCAAGACCACTCAGAGAGCAGGGTGTGTATCTCTCAAAGTTGCAGGTTGCAGTAGACTTAAGTCTGACTCCCACCCAAAACATCTGATGGGTAAGAGATGTCCCGGCCAGCTGCTGATGGACGGTCCAAAGGAGAGATGGCTGCACTGTGCAGCTTGTCCTCTGAGAGTTTGTCAGAACAGAAATACACAACTGTTTCCATGTTCTGTATGCAAAAGAGAGTCGGTGTGGGATGGTAATCTGTCTGCTCCACAGGGCTGCCTAGAGTGGGGCACAGATGTCAGCTGGAGCTGTGGCCACATTCCTGGGAGCTGTGGAAGGAATAAACCATCAGCTGGAACAGAAATGTGCATCCTCTGTATCCAAGGAGCTGTAGGTCAGAGGTTTCACCAGCAGATTGGGAAGGGCCTCCAAAGAACCGACAAACATGTCTCTCAAGAAAAAGAGGTGTCTTCGAATATCTGCCATGCTCAAAGAACATATAGCCAGCTAACAAGAATACCAGGCAAGCAAAACATTTCACGTGCCCCCTGCCTTAATTTCTACCCTTCTCCAACTCCAGAGGGGCAGAAACCACTTGGTAACTCGAGGAAGGAGAAGTCCCAGCTCCAGGTTTCTCAGCTAGCATGGGCCTTACCCAGGGAACAAGAGAAGATTGACTTTGGAATCAAGTTTGGATTGCAGATTCTTGTATGAAGGAGCATTCCAATATCTGAATGCATGATACTTCATGATGTAAAGGAAAATTGACTTTTATTAATTAACTGCAGTTAAAAAACTCATTGGATTGCACAAGTTTTTGTCTGAGGGCAGGGGATCACCTTTCACAATTGAATACATTTTAAGGGGATAATGGGAGCACAGGGATGTTGCTTTCTGCTCACACCCCGTGCGTCCAGCTTGTTCAGCACTCTGGCTCTGGTTACAAAGGAGTTCTAGGAGGGAACTGCTCCATGAGTGAGGGGAGTGCCACAGAGCACTGTGGGGGTACTTGAGCAGCACTATTTCTGCCACCTAAAATGTTATCTATCTATCCTCTGCATTCCTAAGATGAACTCAGCTTTCAAGCTCCAGGCCAATTTTCATTTCTTCCATCCCTGGCCACATCCAACCTTCTCTCCTTTGAACTACCATTACATTCACTTAGCCCTTCTTTTATGTTTGTTACATGTCCTTTCACTAACTATTGCTGACTCAAAGGCTCAGATTATACATTTTATGAATACACCATTTTTTGGTATTCAAAATGCTGAACAAGCTGGAATCATGGGATGTGAACAGATAGCAACATCACTGTGCTTCCATCATCCTGATGCAATATTCCCCTTGATGCTGCCTCTTAGAGCGTCATAGAGTATTCGTTTGCTAGGGCTGATAGAACAAAGTGCTGCAAACTGGGTGGCTTAGACAAGAGAGATTGATTTTCTCCCTGTTCTGGAGGACAGAAGTCCAACAGCAAGATGTTGGACAGCTATGCTTCTTCTAAGATTGAGGATGAACCTATTCCATGCCCCTGCCTAGCTTCTGGTGGTTTGCTAGCCATCACTGGCATACTTAGACTTGTAGACTCATCACCCCAACCTCTGCCTTCATCTTCACAAGACAGTCTTCCTGTGTGCATGTCCATGTCCAAATTTCCTCTTTTCGTAAAGACACCAGTCATGTTGCATTAGGAGTCTGTCTTACTCCAGTCTGACCTCATCTTAGATTAACTAATTATATCTGCAATATGGTTACATACAGGTAACTTCACATTCTGGAGTTCTGAGGGTTAAGACTTCAACATATATATTTTGAGAAGACACAATTGAATCCATAACAGTCAACTATGAGTTTTCCTTTCTCATTCTTCTGGAAAGTTCTTGCTCCGGCATCTTCAAGCCAAGCCAGTCCACAGACACACTACACACCCACTAATCTCTAATGATAACCCAGGTACTCCTTCTAGGGTCTGGGCCAATTGTGCTTAGACCCTTTCCCATAGCCCCTCCAGAGCTGCTTTTCTTTTATTCACCCAATTCTCTACACTTTTTTTCTCATTCTTTTCTTTTCTTTCTTTCTTTCTTTTTATTTTTTAAACTTTCTGACTTTGCAACTCAACTTTGATTTCTGCCTCTGGTCTCTCTGTCTTTTGGGGATTTAAATTTCAGCTTTCTCTATCCAGTAGCCTTTGGCTTGGCTTTCCCTCTAGCTCCAGGGACCAGAATTGCTCTTGTTCCAGGCATATGGAATCCAACCTTGACCTTGATCTACTCGTTGGAAGCAGGCGGGGCCAGCCTGGCCTCCCCTCAAGGATGCTCAGAGTGTTTGGCAGGCTCTAACTGAAGCTCTCCGAAACTCAAGGACCCCGCGTGGAACAGACTCTTACAACAGAACCTGCAGTGTGCTCATAAAAATGCGCACAGCTAGCTTTCCTGTCCCAGTCTCTGGGCAGTTAGGTATGGCCAGATCCTTTCTGGCCAATGGAATGTAAGCACAAACCATATGCAACACTCTTGGGCCTAGTCCAGAAAATCCTTCCATGCAATCCTCTTCATTCTCTCATCTGCAGTCTGGGTGCAGAGGGTTCAAAGACCCTAATGAAGGATGAGGATTATAGAGCCCAATAGGCTGGGCCCCTGAATTATAGTACAGATAGCTGCCCGCTGAATCCTTGCATTGTTTCATTGGAGGAAAAAAATAAACTTCTATTGTGCTAAGACTTTGAGATTTGGGAGGTGTTTGTTAAGCAGCTAGACACGATGACCCGAACTGAGATGTCCTTGAGGATGAAAAGAACACTTACGTTTGTTTCTCTCATTATTGTATTTTCCCCTCATTCCTTCCCAAATATTTGCCCCCCACCTCCATGCCTCCAACCTGGCTGTTTGGTTTATTATTACTATTATTTGAGATGGAGTCTTGCTCTGTCCCCAGGCTGGAGTGCAGTGGCATGATCTCAGCTCACTGCAACTTCCGCCTCCCAGGTTTGAGTGATTCTCCTGTCATAGCCTCCTGAGTAGCTGGGACTACAGGCGCACGCCACCACGCCCACTAATTTTTGTATTTTTAGTAGAGACAGGGTTTCACCATGTTGGCAGGGATGGTCTCGATCTCTTGATCTCGTGGTCCGCCCTCCCTGGCCTCCTAAAGTGCTGGGATTACAGGTGTGAGCCATTGCACCCAGCCCCAACTTGGCTGTTTTGAAGAATGGAGAAAGAGAAGTGCTTCCCAACTTTCCCAGTCTGTTGGCTAAACCTGCAAGGCTCCTTCTCATGTGTGTTGGAGTTGACTTTCAAGTCAGGAAGTCAGGGGGTTGGGCCTTTGGTTTGCTGTTGATGACATATGCACTCCGACTCTGAGATTTGCCGTTATGTATATATGTGTGTATACATATATGTATGTATATATATATGCTGTGTGTGTGTAATACCCTCTCTGAGCCTTGTTTAGTAGGCTTTTGTAAGCTGAAGTTTCATTTATGGTCAGGGAAAAGACAAAATAAGAGGTAAAATTGACAGAATAAGTGAAAATTCTCTCGAGAGAGGACAAAAAGGGAAGATGATCTGAGGAAGATCATTCTGCTGCATAGTCTGTCTGAGGAATATTTAATGAATAAAACATAGACAGCCGATGAATGCAAAGAGGGACACAGCATCTCAGCACAGAATAAGGGAAGCTCAAGACTTTAATTAGCAGAAATTTTCAAAAGCACACAAAGTGATTAAAGGAGCTTTGCATAGTGTGTCTTTCATGTGTCCTGGGGATGAAAGAGGCAGGGGTAGCATAATAACAGGGGCACAGGCTTCAACCAAGGTTCAGGAAGCAGATTCATGCTCTAGTCCTAGCTCTGCCTTTCTCTATCACATGAGCCTTAAAATCCAGTTCATCACTCTGGGCCTCTGTTTCTTTCTCTAACAAACAATTATAAGAGCCATCTTATAAGGTTGCAATCTGTAACTTACCTGAACACTCAGAACTGGAAAATACCAAGGCTGGACTTCACACTCAGCTTCCCCACTTTGGGTGCTATTATCTTGTCCCTAATCTTTTGCCATCCCAAATTGTTCCCTAGATTGGGGTCAAATTCCGAAAGATTTTGAAAGCCAGGCTGAAGAATATTAGAACCTTGAAGGCTGGGTTTGTTCATCACTTCCCTGGAGCATTTTCTGGCTTCTATCATTCCTCTCCAGGGTTAGGAAGCTGTGAACTTCTGTAATTCCATACTTATCCCCAAAGCTTCAACTCACTGTCTTCCTTAAACTTTCCTCTTGGTATATGCTGACAGTGTCTTTTAATCTTCTCTGAACACAAAGATTGATTTTTGTTCTCCTGGGGTCAAAAAAGACAACTGAAGTGTCAGCTGCCATTAAGATGCTTGCCCTCTTAGGACCACCTGGTTGGGCCTCTTTAGTGGCTTTCCAAGGCCCATTGACCAGGTGTTAGCTATGCCTCAAGCCTTTGGCCAGACTATTGCTGAAAATCTTCAGGTGAAAGTCAAGCCAATAATTTCACAGGACCTTAGTACCATGACAAAGGAAGCCCAGAGGCTTTCTGAAGGCACCATTGATTCCTCATGACCTTCGCAGCCACTCAGAATACACAAAACAAGACTTCTCTATGGATACCAGAATCTCAAGCAGAAAGGGGGGCAGCTTTCATCTAATGAAGAAACTACTGAGTGCTCCATTAGCCTAGGCCTTGGGAAACCCACTGCTCAATTAATAGGAAGAGGGTGTTTTGTTTTGTTTCGTTTTTTTCCAATGCATTTGGAAAACTGAATTTAAAAGACAAACAATTGCAAAGGTCAAAGGTGTAGCAGCTTCAGGCTACATCTTAGTCCCTTTGTAGGTCTGCCTGTAAATGTTGAAGCTGAGAGGTTGATCTAGGAGCAATCAAGCACTCTGAGTTGCAGTTAAGGAGGTTCAGGTGTCCGGACTGCTGTAATCATGTTAGAGACAAGTGGAGTTCCAATGGACAGGCAGCACACTTGCAATTAAGGAATGCTTAATAAACAAAGGAAGGGTCAGTTGGCTTCTGGGAAAAAGATTTATTTTGATTTTCTTCTTTGAAGCCATTGCATAGAGGTTGGGAGAAGGAAGAGCATGTCCTGGTGGATAAGCACCTACATGGAAAAAAGGCACCTACTTTCACTCTTGTTGTTAATGGTGGGGGTCAGGCACAAGATCCACTTGTCTCAGAGTTTTAACATCAATCTCTATCTGGATAGTCCCAGGGTTCTGCCTTAGCCTGGTAACATCAGTAGGTAACTTGTACTGCATGCTCACCATGTTCCAGGCAGCCGACTGAGAGATGTACAGATGTTGTCTCAATTCTTTTTATAAGTAAGTAGTTTTTCAAATAAAAATCTCATTTTACAGATGAAGAAACTGACACTCGGAGATGTCAAATCATATTTCTAGGGGGCACGTAGCCAGTAAGTGGCAGCCAGGAGGTCAGGGGTCATAAGCCACCCTACTTACTCCTGTAGCCCTGCTCCCAGAATGGTGTCTGGCATGAGTAGACACTCCAAAATATTTGTTAAACAAAGGACTGAATCTGACTTCAGGGTCTGTGTCATCGTGCTTCACTATCTCAGGGCTAGCAAAGTCCTTCTGGGGACTTAACTGGAAAAGTTGTGTGACTCTTCTTTACCTCTACTGAATAGTATGACATAGAACCAGTTGTATCAATAGGTACTTCTGAGTGGGTTGTGACATGCCCTAATCTAAACAAGGACATTGAGATTTAGATAAGGGTATCTGAAAGCAGCAGAGGTAGAAGCCAGCAGGCAGGGACCGAGGGCTTTCCTTTTGAACCTGTCAGTAAAGAACTCTGGGTGTTTAAGAAGTCATCTTCCCTCTTGGTTTGCATCCTCTGCAACATGATGTTTTTCTCTAGCTATCATTTTTGAAGAGCCAAGAACTCGGGAAGGCCAGTAGACTCATCTATCTGTTTCCCTTCTGAACATTGCCCAGAGACCACAACACATGATGCCTCCCATGTCAATGGCCATTTCTCAGCGTATAGATGAAAACTTATATCCACACAAAAACACAGATGTTTGTAGCAGCTTTATTCACAATTTCCAAAACTTGGAAGATGTCCTTTAGTAGGTGAATGAATACATAAACTGTGGCCCATCCAGAAAATGGAATATTATTCAGCACTAAACATAATGAGCTATACACCATAAAAAGTCATGGAGGAACCTTAAATGCATATTGCTAAGTGAAAGAATCCAATCTGAAAAGGCTACAAACTGTGTGATTCCAAACATACGGCATTCTGGAAAAGGTAAAACTTACTGAGACGTAAAAAAATCAATGGTGTCCAGTGGTAGGAGGGAGGGAGGAAGAGCACAGACGATATTTAGGGCAGTGAAATTACTCTGTAGGATACTATAATGGTGAATACATGTCATTATACATTTTGTAAGGGTTACTGCCGAGTTTAAAATGAGGAAACTGAGGCCAGTATAAGAAAATTAAATGCCATGTTTATTCAGCTCCCAGGCTTGTTTCCATGGTTCTGGGGAAAGGGGCCAGAGAAGTCGCACTGACTTCCTGGGGAGTGGGGTTTTTATGGCTTTGAGGACCGAGCAACAGCTGGGTGCTCTGATTGGCTCCAGGGGAGCAGGATTGGGACAGGGCGGGCCGCTATTCGTTGGTGGGTTGTTGGGCAGGTTTTCCGGTGCGAGAGCCAGCCAGGAGCCTTGTATCAGCTGGAGCCTTCCAGGGGAGCCATGCGGCAGAGCTAGGTGCCGAGTGCAGAGCCTGGTGCCGGGTGCAGAGTCAGGTGCTGAGTGCAGAGGCGGGTGCAAGGCAAGGCAACCGGCCTTACACATTTGTCCAAACCCGTAAAACGTACAATACCTAGAGTGAACCCTAATGGGTTCTGGGTGATAATGGGCTCTGGGTGATAATGATGTGTTGATGTAGGTTCGATTGTAACAAATGAAACAGTCTGCTGGGGGATGCTGAACATGGGGGAGGCTGGGAAAGCGTGGGGGCAGGGGGCATCTGGGAAATCACTGTACCTTCTGCCCAATTTTGCTGTGAACCTAAAACTGCTGTAAAATGTCTATTAAAAGAAAAAAAGCACATAAAGACCATTTGAGAAGACTAAAACACATTCACTTACACTTTAGAGGGCTTCTAAAATTATTGCCTTATGTGTTTTCCCAATAAACTGATCATATTAAAACATGGTAAAATTATGAGGAAATTATCTTGGAAAGGGGTTTTCATTTCGGGAAATGTGTTGAATCACTCACGTAGATGGTCTTGGAGATCTTGTCCAGACAGACCTCTTCGTCTGAAGTGTGACTAAAGGCTTTAAGGTTTCATTACCTAAGGAGGCTATCAGGTGGTCTAACTGGGGTGGGCGCCCAGTTTAGTAAGCTTTATCTGCTCACCTCATTTTTCTTAAGGGCAAAGGAGCCAGCATTTATGAGCAACTACAATGGCTCAGACACACATTTTACCTCTACTTCAAGGCTTTGCTTGTGTGATTCTCTTAAAACCCTCTTTCCCATCTCAATTTGGTAAATTCTGTCCACACTTTGCTGTCCTGGGCTCAGATATCTCTTCTTTCCAAGGCCAGAGCACAATCTGGCCCACCTGCCCCTCCCTGAGGTCCTCCAGCTCTTGCTGATATCAGCCATCCCTTTACTAAGGAATCAAAAAATTCACTATCCCAACGGAACCCTGAGCCCCTCTGCCCACTTTGTAGATAAGCCCACAAGGCAAGTTGCCCTAACATGCCGGCTGTTTAGCCGCACAGCCAGGACCCTATAAGGTCTCTAGGTACCATGAACTTGTGTGCTCTCTCAAGTGAGTTTGTTAGCTCTTGTAAAACAAGGAAATAAATAGAGCTTACTTTTCCTGTATACTGTTTAGAACCACGATGGGTTTTGACAACTCTTAGGAGTCTGGATACTTGAAAATTAGAAGAGCAGCAGAACAAAAATGCTGTGGTACCTCACTCCCTATATTCAAAGAAGTATCTTTCTCTCTTTCTGTTCCTCTTCTCTCCATTTTCTAAGCCAGCATTTCTGAACCTCAGTACTATTGATGTGTTGGGACAGATAATTCTCTGCTTGCAAGGCTGTACTGTGCATTGTTGGCTACTTGAGAGCATCCCCTGGCCGCTATCCACTGGATGCTTGCAGCACCCATCCTCACGTTGTAAGCATCAGAAATATCTCCAAACTTTACCAAATCTCGCCTGGGTAACAAGATTACCTCTGGTTGAGAACTGCTGCTCTAACAGCTTCTGGAGCACCTACCTTGTGCCACACAGTGCTGCAATTTCTGAGAAACCCCAGATCTTCTCCCACCCCCATTATAAGAAATCATGGCTTTGGAGAAGGCTGCTTACAGGAAACCATAAAGTCATTCTCTGCTCTCTCACCTTGGTTGTGAAGATAACACAATCAGGTCACAGAGGCAGAGTTTGTAGAACTTCAAAGCTGAGCCGTAGGGAGTGGAGGGACAAGAGCTAGGAGCAGAATGTTATCGGTGGCTGGAATGTTCCCAACCTTATCAATCCAAAAGGAGGGACTCTAGGGGAGAACAAGTGGAGCGTCACAAGGCCAGGCTGCTTGCTGCTTCCCACCTGTCTTTGGACTAAAAGGGACCAGGAAATAAGGAAGAACTGAAGGAAGGAACACAAAGTAGGAGAAATGCTGAAGGGGTCATGGAATTCTGTGGGTGGGGAGGGTTAGTATGGACTGGGAAACTTCTCTGACTCTACATGAACTCATGCTGACCTGGAATGGACACCAGCGTTCTGGAACTACAGAATCTGAGAGCTAGGTCTTGGCATTAGATACATGAGCATCACCCAGAAGTCACCAGGACCTCAACTCTGGGGACATGCATTGGGCAGATGTGGCTTTGAAAATGTCTGTCATAGATAATGAAGGCCTGAGCACAGGCAGTGGCAGCAATTGGGATGGAAAATTGAGATTCCTGATAGGATGGATTTACTGAAGGTGAGGGCAAATTATTTGTAGAAGTTTGAGGTAGTAGGAGAAATCGATAATAATAATAATAATAATAATAAAAAACCTATGTATATCACATATGCCAGACACTGATGCATTTTATATAAATATTAACTTATTCTGTCTTTACAACAATCCCATAAGGTAGGCTCTATAGAAGTACTCATTTTATAGGTGAGGAAATAGAGGCACAGAGATATTTAATAACCTTCAGGTCACAGAGCAAATGAGAAGAACTGGGATCTGAAACCACACAGCTTAGTTCTAGCACTTGTGCTTTTAATCACTATGTTATAACCACTTGGCAAACAGAACTTGGGCAGCTGAGTGGATAGTAATGTCATTAACTCAGGTATGGCTTGAAGGAGAAACAGGTTTGAAGGGAAAGCAATGGTTCTTCTGCGAAGATGTTATGTCTGGCATATGTGTTGGTACCCAGGAACTGTCACCTGGAAGGTAGTGCAGCAGGTTAGCTCTGAGCTCAGTACAGAGGTCCAAGTAGCTGAAGCCATGGACTTGGGTGTGTGGCCCAGGGAGCTATGTGCGTAAGGCAAGAGTACCAAGGAACTCTGGAGAACACCAACGATTAGAGAGATGGAAGAAGAACCAAGGAGAGGGAACGAAAAAAAAAAATCCATCAGTGTTGAGAGTAGGGCTCTGCAAATTAAAGGTGAGGGAAATTTCAGGAAGAAGGGCAAGGTTACTAAGGACAAAGTTGTAAAGAAGGCCACTTAGATAAGATTTGAAAAGAGGTATTGTTTTTCAACGGTTTCAGGCATTTCTAATTTATTTTCCCAGCCAGATGGGAAACTTCTTGAGGTCAAGTGTTACATTCAGTACTTGATTGGGTACCTCTTTGGGCTATCCTACTTTTTAGTGCAATGCTAGGCATGCAGAAGGCATCCCCCAAATACCTGTGGGCTGACGGTTGTTCAGGCTTCTGTTGGTTTTTCTCCTTATTAATACAATGACTTTACTTAAAAGTTTGTCTACACGAGTTGAGAAGGAGATATGATGTTGTGAGTCTTATACAATGCTGTATAGCCTATAACCACTGTACTTGGCACTGCTGAGGCAGCTGACTGGCAGATGCAGCATCATGGTCCTCTCTTCCTCAGGAATTGTAATGTACATAAAGGCTATCATACATTGAAGACCCACTATGAATCTGACTCTGTACTATACATTTGACATTTGTAGCTCAGAGTCTCACAACCTGGCAAGGTGGAACTTACCATCCTCTTTTTCCAGATCATGTGACTGCCCAGAGCCACATCATTAAGCAAAGGCACCACCAAGGTAACGATCCAGGTCCATCTGCCTCTAGAACCCTTGGACTCAACATGCCCCAAACTGCACCCTCTTGTTCTTTAAAACTCACTTTAGCCATTCCTCTCAAAAACATGCCCAGACATTCCTAGATTTTATTAAAAGATCCTCCTCTATTTCCCTCCTCTGAGTACTTGAGCACCCTGGTTACAGATGCCTCTATCACGGTGCAGCACTCTGCATTCTGTTTACAATTTTCTTCTGTTTCTCTCACTTGACTCTAAGGCCTTGTGGAACAATGATTACATATGCTCCCAGTTCAGAGCAGGAACCGAATCCTTGCCTGTTAAATAAGTGAATGAGTTTTGGGGGATGAACTGCATCAAAGTTGGAATGTGATGGAGGAAGGGAGGGGATCAGGAACAGTAAGTGGGTGGAAGCATTGGCCGGAGGGTAAGGATCACCATGGGGAATTGGTATAATGCTTCTTCTACGTTCACTTCTTCCCGCCACTCCTAAAGGCATGGAGGATACCCCGCCTCTGCTTCCAGACAGTGATAATCCTACTGGGACTGTCTGGGCCAAAGCCTTGCCTTGAGTCTCATCTTCAGAGTCCAGTTTCCTTTTGGCAACACCAGGACAGGAAACACTTGCACCTTGAAGTTCCTGTGCTATGGAATGTGTGTTGGGACACGACTGAGAACCAGGTGGAAAATGTGTCCGAAGTCCTAAGCCAGGCTGGAAAGATAGGTAGATGATAGTGAAGTCCATCCCTCTGTTTCAAAAATAGTTGGCAGCAAAAGTAATCCAGGATCATGCATCTGAAGTGTTGGAAAAGTTAGCAAGACTCGGGAGCTGAAAGGAAAGTAGCTGAGATGAAGGCAAAGTGACTAACTCTCCTCCATTACCTCTGCCCTCCCATCTTCAAGCTGAGGAAAGCATTTCAGTTCTAGTGGGAACATATGCCTTTACTGAAAGGAATGCCTAATGGTGGAATTTTCAGATGGTTAAACAATAAGGGAGACCTTCTGTGGGGTCAGTTGGACCCCTGGAATCACACCCAAGGGATAGCATTCACTTTTTCTGCTAATCAGTCCAGCCCCATGTCAGTGTGTAACACAAGGACCAGGAATATTTGATGGAGTTACAGCTGGTGAAACATTTCCCCAGGTATCCTCAGATTTGATCCATACAACAGCTTATTGATGAGATTATTTCCTCCCCACCATTCCATTCTACAGAAGAGGAAACTGAGGTTCACAGAAGTCAGTTGATCTGCCTGAGATCTCACAATCATTCTTTCTTTCATCCATCCTTTCACTGTTTATTATGTACCAACATTGCTCCAGGCAACATTTTCCTACTGAGGATAGATACTATGTAAGACAGACAGCTCCCTGTCCTTAGGGAGCTTGCATTCTAGTTGGGGAAACAGAAAATAAACATGTGAGTTACAAGTTGATAACAAGGGGATAAATAAGTAGACAAATAGCATGAGATGTAAAGAAAATGAAGCCTTGGAAACTGGATAGAAAGTGTCCAACAATGAGGTGGTGATGGGGCATATGTGCTATTTTGGAAAGGGTGATTGGGGAAGGCTGGTGGAGGAGACAAAGAGAGAATTTGAAGGAAGACCTATTCTTTTTTTTTTATTTTTATTTTTATATATTCTTTTTTTTTTTTTTTGAGGAAGAAAGAGAGAAAGAAAGAAAGAAAGAGAAAGAATAAAAAAAAAAAGAATAAAGGAAAGGAAGAAAGAGGAAGAGGAAGAGGGAGAGAGAACAGGGGTGTTGCTTTATTGCCCGGGCTAGACTGCAGTCTAAAAATGGGTATGCCTGTAATTGTGTTTAATAATAGAGACATAAAAAAAAAATGAGGGAAGAAAATAATTAACAAGCAGCCAACCAATACTTCATTTAAACCTGTAAATAGGTGTGATGTAGTACTGATAAGAGTGTATATTTTGTGTATTTAAATGGAGAGTTCTATAAATGTTAATGAAGTCTACTTGTTCCGGATCTGAGTTCAAGTCCTTGATATCAATGTTAACTTTCTGTCTCATTGATCTGTCTCATATTGATGTTGAAGTCTCCCACTATTATTGTGTGGGAGTCCAAGTCTCTTTATAAGTCTTATATATCTGAGTATTCCTGTATTGGGTGCGTATATATTTAGGATCTTTATCTCTTCTTGTTGCATTGATCCTTTTATCATTATGTAATGTCCTTCTTTGCTTCTTTTGATCTTTGCTGCTTTAATGTGTATTTTATCAGCAAAAATTGCAGCTCCTGCTTTCTATTTATTTATTTTTGCTCTCTATTTGGTTGGTAAATTTTTCTCCATCCCTTTGTTTTGAGTCTTTGTGTATTCTTGCATGTGAGATGGGTCTGGATGTAGCATACTAATGGGTCTTGGCTTTTTTTGCCTGTCTGTGATTTTGGATTGGGGGATTTAGTCTATTTAAATTTAGAATTAATAACAATATATGTGAGTTTGATACTGTCATTTAATGTTGGCTGGCTGTTTTGCCCATTAGTCGATGCAATTTCTTAATTATGTTGATGTTCTTTATTTTTTGGTATTTTTTAGAAAGGCTGATACTGGTTGTTCCTTTCTATTTGTAGTGGTTCTTTCAGAAGCTGTTGTAAAGCAGGCCTGGTGGTGATGAAATCTCTGAGTGCTTGCTTGTTCTCCAAAGATTTTATTTTTCCTTCGCTTATGAAGCTTAGTTTGGCTGGATGTAAAATTCTGGGTTGAAAGTTCTTTTCTTTAAGGATGTTGAATATTGACCCCCACTCTCTTCTGTCTTGTAGGGTTTCTGCTGAGAGATCTGCTGTGAGTCTGATAGGCTCCCTTTATGGGTAACCTGACCTTTCTCTCTGGCTGCCCTCAGTATTTTCTCTTTCATTTCAACCCTGGTGAATCTGGCTATTATGTGCCTTCAGGTTGGTCTTCTTGAGGAATATCTTTGTGGTGTTCTCTGTATTACCTGGAGTTGAATATTGTCCTGCCTTGCTAGGTTGGGAAAGTTTTCCTGAATAATATCTTGAAGCGTATTTTCCAGCTTGGATTGGTTCCAAGCTGGAAAACCTGTTCTATGCTGCTTTCATTACACCCACCTGCAGGGAGCTGCTGTAGGGACTTCCTTCTTCCCCCACACCTTTTTTAAGTTTTTCTTCTAAGGATCTCCCAAGCACCTTTCTTAGAAATTGATACTGCCAGATGCATATTTCTCAGGGCCTGTCAAAACAACCCTTGGACTCTTCCCAGGGACAGCTCGGAGATGAGGAAAATGCGAGTGCAAGCCGCACCCTGGCAGTGTGTCGGCAGCTGTCCTGGAAAATAAAAACACAGGCCGTTTACAGATTCAGGAAGCTGAAGTGTTTTATGGGCACAGTCATTAAATGTAAACGCGGCGGCCTTGTTTCTTGACAACGTCTCCAGGAAGCCGTTCACTGGGACAATAGAAGGCAGAGAGGAAACTTAACAGTCTTCAAATATTTGAAGGACTGTCATATGGCAGGAGGACCAGCCTTGCTGGGGGCAGCTACAGGGAATTAAAGTAGGGCCAGTGGCAGGAAGCAAAAGGGAGGCAGGTATCAGCTTGGCACTGGGAAGTATTCTTTAATGATCTCAACTGGCCCACAGTGGAATAGAGTGGCCTTGAATGGGGGTAAGATGCCTCCCTTCATCACTAGGGGTATGCGGTAGAGGTAAAAGGTTCACCTTCCTTAGTACAATGAATGATTTGCTGATAGATTCATTCATTTAACTCATGCTCATGAAACATTTACTATGCACTAGGCATAGATGCAGTAGTGAAAAAGACATGAAAGATCTCTGCTTTCATGAAATGTCCATCCTAGTGGTAGAGGCAGGCAATAAACAAATGAACAGATAGCTACAAATGTAATCGTAGCTAGTGACGGGTGCCATTGTCCCAATAAAAGGGAATGTAAAAGAATGACTCTGTGTGTGTGTGTGTGTGTGTGTGTGTGTGTGTGTGTGTGTGTGTGTAAAATAAATTGTGCTTTATTGGGTGGCCAGAGAAGATGTTTCTGACATGATAACTTTTGAGGTGTGACCTGAGTGATCAGAAGGACCAGCAAGGACAAAGACCTGGAGGTTGGAAGTAGCTTGGTGCACTCAGAAGCAGAGAGAAGCTCAGCGTGGTTGGTATAGTGAGCAGAGGGACAGAGAAGGAGGCAATGAGAACAGGCAGAGACCAGATCCTACAGGTCCTTGTTGGCCCTGGTAAGGTGGTTGGGTATTACATGAAGGGCATTGGAATGTCCTATCCAATTGCATTGGAGGAACTGTAGCAAGATGATTTCTGGTTGGAAGTTTAGACTGGTCTCAACCCTGGCATCAGAATGACCTAGGGGTCCATGGTTGGGATCCAATGGTCTAAGTGAACTCTAAAATTCCTTTCATGGTAAGGATTTTAGGTAGTGATATGAGCTTCCATATGGGATGATACATTTTGCTCAGGATATCTGAGAATGCATGGCCCATTGGAATTTTGCTAACATATTATCTAGAAGCCAGTTTATTAGGGTGGGTGGGCTCTAAATAAGCTTACTTCACTTCAACAATTATTCAGTGGATTATCTTCTATGTGGCAGGCACTAAGCATGCACAAGGGGTAAAACACAGTGCCTGGAAAACAACAGGTACTCCATGAATACTGACTGAATAAATGAACGGATGAATGTGCCAGGCATTCTGCTGGGCAGCAGAGACAAAGAGATGAGGAAAAGATGTGTGAGAGTTAGTACAGATGCCTCTGTCTTTACTAGCTCATGTGATATGGTTTGGCTGTGTCCCCAACCAAATCTCATCTTGAATTGTAGTTCCCATAATCCCCATGTGTCATGGGAGGGACCCAGTGGGAGGTAATTGAATCTTGGGGGCAGTTAACCCCATGCTGCTGTTCTCATAATAGTGAGTGAATTCTCATGAGATCTGATGGTTTTATAAGGGGCTTTCCCCCTTTGCTTAGCACTTCTTTCCCCTGATGCCATGTGAAGAAGGATGTATTTGCTTCCCCTTCCACTATGAATGTAAGTTCTCTGAGGTATCCCCGGCCCAGTGAAATTGTGAGTCAATTAAATCGCTTTCATTTATAAATCACCCAGTCTGGGGCAGTTCTTTATAGCAGTGTGAGAATGGAATAATACATCATGGGAAAAGAATTGCAATAGGAGTGTTTGCAAACTGCCATTTGAAGAGTAAAAAGATGGAAAATGTAAGGGAAAGGGATATGTGTTTGAGTTTGGGCATTAGGATACCGCAGGGTGTTCCCGCAAAAGGCAAAATGCAGAGACAATGCTGGGAGCATTTGTAAAATCTGAATTCTTTGCTTCCAGACTGTTGGGTTCTGACTTCTGGTGTCACAGGGGAGTCTGCTTTTGATTTTATAGGTACAACAGACAAAACATTGGATGGCCAGGAACAGAAGATTTGAGACTTCTCAGGAAGATCAAGCAGCTTGGAGACAGGGCCTTCTGGTTTTCTCCTTTGATGGGAAAACAGAGAGGATTCTGTGAAAAAAGTTCATCGGAACTTTGACATCTACCAGCTTTTGTAGCCTGCCAAATCTCTGTGTGCTGCACTCTGTGTTAACCTAGTCAAATTACCATCAAGTGGCCCGAAGCCATAGCCAAATCAGCCTCACCGTTTTCCTCGCCCTAATTTAATCATCTGGGAGTGGATTTCTGGAATTGCCTGTAATCTATCGAACACATGTCTAAGAATCTAAGCTAAACAATTAACCCTTTCCTGGGGCCAACAAACCTGTAGAAGGTACAGTTTTGGTGTCTGCAATTAGATTTACATTTTTGTAACTTCTGGGAGAAGAGGAAGGAGAAGGAATTTTGACTCATCATTATCATGGTTAAGACACTGCTAGATGGGGCCGGGCGCGGTGGCTCAAGCCTGTAATCCCAGCACTTTGGGAGGCCGAGGCGGGTGGATCACGAGGTCAAGAGATTAAGACCATCCTGGTCAACATGGCGAAACCCTGTCTCTACTAAAAATACAAAAAATTAGCTGGGCATGGTGGCACGTGCCTGTAATCCCAGCAACTCAGGAGGCTGAGGCAGGAGAATTGCCTGAACCCAGGAGGCGGAGGTTGCGGTGAGCCGAGATCGCGCCATTGCACTCCAGCCTGGGTAACAAGAGCGAAACTCCGTCCCCCCCCCAAAAAAAGACACTGCTAGATGTTAATATTCATGACTTCTGCACACCAATTCTGTGAGATAAGTATTATTAACTCCATTTTAAGCATAGAAACAGAGAGCTTCAGAAGGATCGAGGAACATGGTCAGGGCCACAGCGTTTAATAAGTGGCAAGCCTAACACGAAGACACAGGCTTTCCCCCATAAACCCCTCTCTGCTCCAGAACTGTCCAGAAAGCAATATTTACATTTATAAGGCTTGAAAATTTCCAGTGCTTAGAGGTGGAACAATGCCATTCTTGGGTGCTTATGTTCCAGGTAGACATTCTTTATCCTGACTGCCCACTGGAATCATCTGGGAAACTTAAACATCCCTCTCTCTCTCTCTCTCTCTCTCTCTCTCTCCGTGTATATATATATATATATCCATATATATATATATATCTCCATATATATATTTATATATTTATATATTTATTTATATATTTATATAATATATATTATATAACATATATATATATTTATATATTTATAAATATATATATATATTTAACTGGATTTGGAAATGTAGACTTGGTCTTTGATTTTTTTTTTTTTTTTTTTTAATGAGCCTTGCTCTGCCATCCAGGCTGGAGTGCAGTGGCTCAATCATAGCTCACTGCAGCCTTGAACTCCTGGGCTCAAGCTATCCTTCTCCCTCAACCTCCCAAAAGCTGGGACAACAGATGCACACCACCACACCTGGCTAGTTTTTACTTTTTTTGGAGAGGTGGGATCTCACTGTATTTCCAAGGCTGGTCTCCAGTGACCCTCTAGCCTTGGCCTCCCAAAATGCTGGGATTACAGGCATAAGCCACCATGCCCTGACTGCCTTTGCTTTTTATCAGCTCCCCAGTTGATGAATGTGTGTCAGTCTCTCAGCTTCAACCAAGAGGGAGAAGGACCCAAATGAAAGGAATGAGTTGGAGAGAGCTACTGGACTGTGGCTACTGGGTTGTGGAGAGCCAGCTGTGTAGGGGCATCTGGAGAGTCAAGTGCATATGGTCTAAGGGATCAAACATAATTAAGATCCCAGGTCTAAATCTCAGAATAGTGGGCAGGCCCAGAAATGGGGGGCTTCAAGTGGTTGGTAGTATTGAGGGGCAAGAGCTGCATAATCCCAGTGAGAATTGAGTTTGGACTGGGGTTGAGGGAATGGGAGATGCCAGAAAAGGCTCCAGCATCCTAAAAAAGGATGGAAGGCTGTGGCCTGGAAGGAGCCCCAGTGAGCTGAAGATTTCAATTAGGCTCCGTCCTAGAGAGATACGGGGATACAGCCACAGGATAATAAAGAAGACAAGGATGACAATGATGATAAGAAAACATCTGACATTCATTAGGTGCCAGAAGAGCACTTACCAGGATTATCTCTTCAAGAGTGGGTTGGATGGTAGCTGCCCTCCCCCACCAAGAGATATGTTCATGCACTAATTCCTGAATGAGTACATGTGACCTCATTTAGAAATAGGATCTTTGCAGACATAATTAAGGTAAAGATCTTTAGATGAGATTATCCTCAATTATCTGGCTGGGACTTAAATCCAATGATGAATGTGCTTATTAAGAGACAGGTAGAGCAGCCTGGGTGAAAGAGAAGAAGAGAGAGAAGAGGAGAAGAGAGAAGAGGAGAGGCCATGTGCAGAGAGAGCAAAGATTGCGGCCACAAGCCGAAGAATCCCTGGAGTCACTAGAAACTGGAGGAGGCCAGGAAGGATTCTCTCCTAGAGCTTCTAAAGAAAGCATGGCCTTGCTATTACTCTGATTTCAGATGTTTAAGTCTCCAGAACTATGAGAGGATACATTTCTGTTGCTGTAAGCCACCTACTTGGTGGCAATTTGTGGTGGCAACTCTAGGACAGTAATTCATCCCTCTTTAATCCTCACCTCAACTCTGAGGCTGGCACTATTACCACTTCTATTTTATTGAGGAAGAAACTGAGACTCTGAGCTTTACAATGTTTTGCACAGAGATTGCAGATTGTGGGCACAAGATACGAACTTATCTTCAGAGCCTAGGAACACTCCTGCCAGCTATAAGCTCCATAAGGGCAAGAACTGTCTACTGAATTTCTGCTAGAACCAGAGGACTACAGAGGAGATCAGGGATCCTGCCTTTCCCCATGGTTTTTAAACTTCAGTGGAGTTTCAGGACACAAAACCAAGGCGTGAAATTTCAAGCCAATATAATAGCCAGCACCGGCCCAGGACCAGGAAAAGCGTGATGTGCTTTCATTTACTATGTGCCAAAAAAAGACCCAATTTAAAGAAATGGACATCAGCCGGGTGCAGTGACTCATGCCTGTAATCCCAGCACTTTGGGAGGCTAAGGCAGGTGGATCATGACGTCAGGACTTCAAGACCAGCCTGGCTAAGACAGTGAAAGCCCATCTCTACCAAAAATACAGAAATTAGCCAGGCATGGTGGCAGACACCTGTAATCCCAGCTACTCAGGTGGCTGAGGCAGGAGAATCGCTTAAACCCAGGGGTGGAGGTTGTAGTGAACTGAGAACATGCCTCTGCACTCTAGCCTGGGTGACAGAGTGAAACTCTGTCTCAAAAAAAAAAAAAAAAAAAAAAAAGGAGATTAAATTTACATGACATAAAATTAACCATTTTAAAATGAATAATTCATGGCATTTAGTGCAATCACAATGTTGTGCAACCACCACTTCTAACTAGAACATTTTTGTTATCCAAAGGAAATCCTGTTTCCATTAAGCAGTGCCTTCTAGTCTCCTCCTCCCTGTGGAGTCTCCCAGCCTGTTCTCCTCTATGGATTTGCCATCTGGACTTTCTATAAAAATGGAATCATACAATATGTGATCCTCTGTGATTGGTTTCTTTAGCTTAACATAATGTTTCTGAGATCCCTCCACGTTGTGGCATATATCAGTACTTCATTCCTTTTTCTGACTGAATATTCTACCATGTGTATATATCACAATTTTTCATCTGCTGATGGACTGTTGGGTCACCTTTTGACTGCCGTGAATAATGCTACTATGAGCATTATAATTCAAGGTTTTGTGTGCACAAATGTTTTTATTTACCTTAGGGATGGACTTGCTGGATCACATGATAACTTGTAATGAGGAACTGCCAAACGTTTTCACAGTTGCTGAATATTTTTTAACCACATAGATTGAGTCCTGGCAACATGCCAGACATGATGTTTTAAGTTTTGATTGAATGAAATCCTTGATACCAGTCTATGAGGGATGTATTATGTCCCTCATCTTACAGATGAAGAAACTGAGACTAAAAGAGGTGAAATAACTTTCCCAAGATTATGCTTGTGAGGAGCAAGGATGCAAACCTAAGTTCATCAAGCCCTAAGTTTGTGCTCTTGGTCACAATGTCCTATTACCTCTTGCTGTTCTCACTGGTGTAAAACACACTGAGGAAAAGGAAGGGATGAAAAATTGCCTTTGTATATTCCACTGTGCCCAGCATAGGGTTGTATATTGAGTATGTTTTCGGTAAACCCTTGCTGAAGATGGCTAAATCTATTTGATGAGTATACAGTATTTATCCATGCTACTTATTTTTTGTTTTGAGATGGAATCTCACTCTGTCACGCAGGTTGGAGTGCAGTGGTGTGATCTTGGCTCTCTGCAACAACTGCCTCCCAGGTTCAAGCGATTCTACTGCCTCAGCCTCCCAAGTAGCTGGAATTATAGGTGTGCACCACCACACCTGGCTAATTTTTGTATTTTTAGTAGAGATGGGGTTTCACCGTATCAGCCAGCCTGGTCTCAAGCTCTTGACCTCGTGATCTGCCCCCCTCAGCCTCCTAAAGTGCTGGGATTACAGGCATGAGCCACCATGCCTGGCCTCCACACTAATTTTTACTTCTTTGTTGAATACTTTAATACATTAGTGACAATCTTAACATAAAACAGGATTTAGCTAAACTCTAATCTGCTCTGCTGGAAAGGCTTTATAATGTTAGCCAGTAATGTTCGGGTAACTTAGCAGCATTGTGGGCTCTCCATTACATATAAGACCCTGTTGGAGATTTGGGTTGAGGGCCCACCTTCAAAGCCCTTTAAAATGTTGAACCTGCAGGTGTGGATGACATTATCAAGAGACAGAGCAGAGAGAAAATGAAGACGTTAGTTTTTGGCAGAAAAATTGGGAGACATTCATGTTTGGGAAGTCCTGGAGAAAGACGAACTTGCTGAGAAAGCTGAGAAGGCACAGTCTCAGAGGTGGAAGGAGAGTCAAGCTCGCAGGGTCAGTCTCAGAGTACAAAGAAAGGGAGATGGCCTCCAGCGACAAATGTTGCTGAGAGCCGGAAGAAAATAATACAGTGAAGCTTCATCTAAGTGGGCCTGGTGAATTCATGCATGGATCAGAAAGGCTCACCTTTTTCCTGAAATGAAAATCTGATCATATCACTTCCCTGCCAGAAAATCTTCAGTGGTCCACAGCTGTCTTAGGATAAAGCCCACGAGGCTTGCTCAGCCTGTTCTGGCTGCCTTCTCCAGCGGCACTGCTCCTGACTCTTCCCAGGTGTCTGCCATTCCCAGTTGTTTGTGTTCCTTTTGTTTTTTGCTTGTTTTTGTTTGTTTTTTGAGACAGAGTCTTGCTCTGTTGCTCAGGTTGGAGGGAAGTGGTGCAACTGTAGCTCACTGTAGCCTAAAACTTCTGGGCTCGAGTAATCCTCCAGCCTCAGCTTCCTGAGTAGCTGGTACTGCAGACATGCACCACCACGCCTGGCTGTTTGTGGTCTTCTTAATGCTTTCTGCTCAGCTATGCCTCTGTGCCTTTGTCTGTTTTCTCAGCTAGCAAATGCCTTCTTCCTCCTGTTCACTCAATGAAGTCCCAGCCAACTCCAGCCTTTACTTCTGGATGAAGTCCTCTACGACCCCTGTTCTTGCCCCGGAAGTAGTTCTGACCTCTTACTCCACCAGTTCTAGTTGGACCTCGGGCAAACCTTCTTTAAAACCTACATATCCTTATGCAGCAATTGCTTATTTACAGGCTCTGTTTGCAGATGTGAACTTCGCGAGGGTAGAGCCCATGTCTCATTGCGTTTTGTCTCCTCTGTTCCAAGGTTTGCAATCACTCCTTGATGAATGAATGAGTAGATGAATGAGTAGGTGAATGACCAGCTGAGAAATTCCAAAGATTAGAACTAGCAATGTAGGACACCTGTGTAGGACGAGAAACCACTAGCTGTCACCTGCCTGTATCTGGTCTGAAATGGAAGCACATCCAGCCCTCTTTACCCCTCAGACAAACACCTGTGATGGCTTTACCTGTCTCTACAAATCATTTTTATACATGAGGGAGCTCAGGATAAGCATGGCTTAGTGAAAAGACAGGGGCTGGAGGCATACACACTGGGGTTCCCTTATTCCTCAGGTCTGATCTGTGAACTAGGGATGGTATCTTCTACCTTTTCATCTTCAGCCAACACTGAGTGTATGCTACTATGCTATGCTAGGTTCTGGGCTAAACACACGCACACACATACACACACACACACACAAAGAAACCAATCATGCTATTCAGGAGTTCCCACTTCTTGAGAAGAGTTTCCAGGGTTTTTGTGGCAGATGGGTGTAAACAATGAAAATCATAACAACAACCCCTTACTGAGCGCTGGCAGTGGACGGAGCAGGGCTTGGTGATAACTACCTTCTGTAATTATCATATGGAATGCCCAGAGGAAATCTGCAAGGAAGGCATAATTAATTTTCCCATTTTGCAGATGAGAAAATAGGCTCAGGATTTGGGCACCTGTCTGGCATGTACTCCAGGGCCATGTGCTTACCTACAGCCCTGGTTGACTGACCCTCGCATGCACAGTGGGGACAACAGAGCTGTGTCTATTGTGGTTTGGGCTTAGCCATGTCAATTTTCAGCTCCCTGGCTGGGGTTAAGGGGATTTATAAGACCCAGACACTAGTTTCTAAGCAACATGTTTATCTTTAAAGACTCAAATCTTTTCCCTTGTGTGAATTTTTTCTTTTTCTTTTTTTTTTGTCTGGGGACAGTCTCCTCTCTTGGGTTTTCCTTATCCTGCAGGAGAGTAGCTGAGATTCATTGCCTAATATGGTTCTGCAGCCCCTCCTGCTCCAGCGTCTCTGTATTTGGAAAGGGGAGCATTTCCCTGTTTCTTTATGGGGAAAGGGAAATGATTGCTCCCGGCAGCAATCCAAAAATTGGAAAAGCAAGGAGTTGAGGAGTGGAGAAGAAGAAGAAATAGGTCCACAGAGAGAAGGCCGGACTATTAGACTTGCTGGTTGGGAGCTGCAAATACGTAGGTTAAAAAGACTCAGAGTGTGTATATTATTTGTATCCAGGCACAGCCCTGCTCCTGCTGTAAAGACCTGGAAGTCAAGGAGCTCAAAAGAGACAAGTTAGAGCCTGGATGGCTGCTAAGAATAAGGCTGGCCATCAGGGAACTGGAACTCACTTTGTACGTCGCACATAAACACTTCCTCAAACTTCTGCTAGGTAGTGGGGCATGCAGGAGGAAGACTGGAAAAGGAGAAGGGTCCTTGGTTGTGAACAGGGACCAGAGGGAGTATAGGGATGGGAGTCCGGGTGGAAAGTGTATGGCCCGTAGCAAGTAGCTCAGGCTCTCATTTGGGACTGAGCAGGGGGAAAAGGGTGAGTTTTAAGGAGGGTGGAAGGCAGAAGCTTTTGGTTGCATCCAAGTTCTCCTGAAATTGATGCTCTGGGAGACCACTGTGGGGAGGATGGAGCTGGAGAGGATGCAAGAAAAAGGGGGCTGTATTAGTCCGTTCTCATGATGCTATGTAGAAATACCTGAGACTGGGTAATTTATAAAGGAAAGATGTCAATTGCTTCACAGTTCTGCAGATCCGGGGAGGCCTCAGATAACTTGCAGTCATGGTGAAAGGGGAAGCAAACGTATCCTTCTTCAAATGGCAGCAGCAAGGACAAGTGCTGAGAAAAAGGGGGAGAAATCCCTTTATAAACTCATCAGATTTCATGAGAAGTCACTCACAATCATGAGAATGGCACAAGGGTGACAACCCCTTGATTAAATTACTTCCCATCAGGTCCCTCCCATAACAATGGGGATTACGGGAACTACAATTCAAGATAAGATTTGGGTGCAGATGCTGCCGAAGCATATCAGGGGCTAACATGAATCCAGCACCCACTATGGCCAGATATTATGTTGCCCAGGTCTGGAATCAAAACCTTGTCTCAAGCTTGAGGGAGGGATGGTGTCACCATCACCCTCCCACCTCTGACAACTGTAGATACCACAGATTAAGAGGTCTCCTGACTTGTCCTGGATTATATAGCCAAGTGGTAGTTGGGCTTCAACTCTAGGGGGTCACTGATTCAACAGGCAAGGTCAATACTTGTGTGAATAGTACAGAGACCTCGGAGCACAAGAATTGCCCTTAGACATAGCATCAACGCATGTCTTTTGCAGGAAGTTCTCTTCTCTCTTTTTTCTGCTTGAGAGCACTTGCTCATTCCTGAGAATTCAACTCAAGCGTCACTTCTGGCTTGAAGCATTTTATTCTGTCCCTCGGTAGATGCAGGTATGAGCACATTTCAGACACAGCCCTTACTGTATTTCTATCATCATCAATTTCCGTCTGTCTTGTGCCCACAAGGCCATAAGCCCTCCAGAGAAAGCAGAGCAGATATTCCTCCATCTCTAGTACCTGCTACAGGAGAATAATTACTAATCGTGGCTAATGGTTATTGAACACATACTACATGTTAGGCAATTCAAATGAAGCATCTCATTTAATCGTTACATAACTCTATGAAGTACACAGTCTTTCTTTTGTTCCTTACAGTGATACCTAGAAACCCAGAAATCACAGAGGCTTAAGAAAATGAAGTTAATTTATTGCTCTCATAAACCAGGAATTCCTGATTGGGAGGTGGGATGTCTACAGTGGGTGCTACTGGAGCCCTATGCAGCGACCAAGTCCCCACTAGGACAAGGGGCTCACGGCTACCCCCCTTTCCGGAAAATTGATTTCTGCAGAATGGCTGGGGGAGGAGAGATGGGTCTGCCTCACCCAGGAGTCCACATCTCCCACCTCATGGGGTGGCAGTGGTGGCCTTTAGCCAATTACTGCCTGATATAGATACTAAGGCCACTCTCCCCACTCACTTCCAGGAAGGCCTAGCTTCACGTGCAGTTCAAGCTCCAGGCTCCTGTGGAATCTTGCCACAGCTTAGTACCTGAAACCACATCTTTGGTTATTTCCTTTTCCTGTCCTCTCCTGATTTTTACACTTCCTTTTTCCTGAGATTCCCTCCTTCAGTGAATCACACATATTTTAATCCCTGTCTCAGCCTTGGCTTGGAGGAAACCTGATCCAAGGCAGTAGATCTCTGCTCCACATACTTAATCAGGGATTCTGGCTGACAGACGCTCTGTATTCAACACACACCTTCTGAAGTCACCTTGGGGCTCAACAGTCTGCGAGCAGACCGGGAAAGGAAAAAGAGAGCAGGCAGCAGTGAAAGAGGCTATATGAGTCAGGCCTGGACCTGGTACCCTTTGCTTCTATGCACATTCTTTTGGCCAGTACTTAGTCACAGCCACACTAAATTGCACGGGAATCTGTGCAGTAAGTATAGGCTACCTCTGGGCTAGGAGAAGAGAAAAATGGGTCTTGTGACCAGCTGAGAAAGTCTCTGTAATGACAGACTCTGTGATGACATCCCATTTTAAAGATGAGAAAACTGAGGTTTAGAGCCTTTAATTAATTTGCCCCAGGTTGCAAAGTCAAGACACAGGCAATCTAATACCGGAAACTGTGAGCTTCACCACTCTGTGGTCAAGGGTTGTTGAATATGGTCAGTGACTGAGGATGCTGAGGTTCTTGTTTGCTGTAGATCCCTTGACCCCGTGGCTGTATGCGCAAGGCTTTGCGTTAGCAATGTGTTGGAACCCACTCTGTCTTGGCTGAAACATCCCTCATTTAAATTCCAAAGTAAATTAGAAAACAACACCTCTGTTGTACTTCTTCCCAGAGACCCTCTGAACAGAATATTTCCAAATTTCAAAGATCAAGGCACAAGCTACCTGTGAAGACGAGGGTGGGAAGAAAGAGGCAAAATAAAATAACTTTGAAATGGCACCAGTTACTTTCCCTCCAAGGGTTTAGAATTCCTACTTGGAGCTTCACAAGGCTGGAACTTTTGATCCTATGTCTCCCTCTCCTCTCATGGCAGCCCTCTGGTGGCTCATTCCACCCTAGCCGAAGTCACTTCTCTCTGACTGAGAGAGGAGGGGTTCCCAGGATGGATTCGGGCTGAGATCACCTGTGTTCACTTTCTAGCTCTATCACTTCATGGCTCTGTGCCTTTGAACTACTTGCTTACATTTTCTGTGTCCTAGTTTTGGTCTGTAAAATTGTAATAATAATACCAGCATCATAAGTTTGTAGAGAGAATCAAATGAATGTCTATTTCACCTAGGACAGTGTCTCTGCATATTAGCATGATGCATGTGTTTGCAGTTCTTATCGTTATTCTTTAGCAAGCTCCTTCCTGGCCCAGGGTTTAACTGCAGGGAGAGCCCTCTACAGTTCTAACTGTGTCATCTTCCCACAGGGTTCACGTTCATTGTCACATCCTTGGGGGAGCCCTTCTTCACAGTCAGCCTAGGTCTGGCCTCCCTTATATCATAAGGCTGGGATTAGGGTGAAGCAAAAGAGGGACTCACTTTTGGGTGCAAAATTTTAAGTAAGTACCCATAAAACCCCCTTCATAATCAATATAAATAGTATTTTAATGCAATTCTTTAACATATCATAATTAATGCAAAAAATTCAAGGTGAACGAAATCGCAAATTTTAAATAAAGACCTGCTTTTTTCTGAGCCAAGTTGGTGCCTGAAGGAAAAGGAAAAATGTATGCTCCAGGCTTTATTGGAAGCAAGTGCTCGATAATATTTTCAGTGTCTACTTCTTTGCTTATCTTGCTTTCATTGGAGAAAATTGTCATGTTTGATAAATTCACGTGACCAAATGGCAATCTTACATGATTTTTTAATTAGCTTAAACTGTAATAAAAAGATAATAAATTCTGCTTGGTAATAAATAAACTAAACATAAAACAATGTGAGTTTTAATAACCTACTTTTAAATTGTTCAATAATTTTCAACTACTTTAATGTTCTGGGAAGAATAACCATTAAAATATGCAAACTCATGTCATAGCGGTGCGTATTTCCCTTTTGACTTTGGCTCCAACATACTTGGCCTGATGCTTTGGGTTTTGTTTGCATTTTGGACGGTTTCTTGAGCACCAATGTTTTGTATGGATTCTGAGGTATCTTTTCCCTGGTTGTTTTTGCTCCACCTTAAATTTTGCACCTGGGGCCAGCGCCTTCTTTGCCTGCCCCTAATCCCGGCTTCATTCTTTGGTAGCGTTTATCAGAACTACAGTTAAGTAGTTAGCTGTACCCTTTGATCAGCATCTCCCTTTTCCAATCTGCCCCCCTGCCCCAGCCACTGGTAACCACCATTCTACGCGTTACTTGCTCTGCTCTCCACTTCGACTGTTTTTGATTCCACGGGTAAATGAGATCATGTGGTCTTTTGTCTTTCTGTGCCTGCCTTATTTTACTTAGCATACTGTCTTCCAGGTTCATTCGTGTTTCTTCCAATGACAGAATTTTCTTCTTTATTTTTTGAGATGGAGTTTCACCCTTGTTGCTGATGCTGGAGTGCAACGATGCGATCTTGGCTCACTGCAACCTCTGCCTCCTGGGATGAAGGGATTCTCCTGCCTCAGCCTCCTGAGTAGCTGGGATTACAGGTTCATGCCACCCTGCCCAGCTATTTTGTATTTTTAGTAGAGACTGGGTTTCACCATGTTGGCCTGGCTGGTCTCGAACTCTTGACCTCAGGTGATTCCACCTTCCTCAGCCTCTCAAAGTGCCAGGATTACAGATGTGAGCCACTATGCCTGGCCCAGAATTTTCTTCTTTTTAAAGGCTGAATAATATTGCATTGGGTATAGACACCGCATTTTCTTCTTCCATTTATCTGATAATGAATACCTAGGTTGAGTCCATAGTTTGATTATGCTGAACAATGCTATAATGGACATGGGTGTGATCTATTGCACAGAATGGTGACTCTAATAAATAGCAGTTCATTATATATTTCAAAATTACTAGAAGACTAGATTTTAAATATTTTTACTACAAAAATAATATATATGTGAGGTGATAGAATTGTTAGATTAAATCCATAATGTGAATATATATAATATAGATAATTATTATTTGTTAATTAAAAATACAACTTAAGAAAATTTAAAAACAGAACTAAAAAATGTCTACAAAGAAAAAAGTTAATAATGGCACCACTTGTTTGATTCTGGCACAAATCAGCTCCCTGAGGGCAGGGGAAAGGCCTGCTTTCCTCCCCGCTGTCTTTCCTCTGCTGCCATAGTGCCTGACCCCTAGCAGGTGCACAAAAACCCTGTGCCAAACAAATAAATGAGTAGATTTCTAAAAGAGGCTGCTCTAGGGCAAGTTTGTGGTTTCAGTTAATTTTCCCAGGTGTTTAAGAAGGTGAGCGTGTATTGAAAATACTCTGTGGGACAAGTGTTGGTTGTGCCACTCTAGGGATGGTGAAGGCCATGCCTTGGCTGTCCATGGGCTTGACTGCTGGTGAAGATTGATGGAGACCCAGTTGCGTGTTGATAAGAGAAGTGCTAAGACAGGAGGGTAGTGGGGTGGGGTAGGAGGTTGTAAGAGCACAGAGGAGGAAAAGGAGGCCACGCTGGAGGTCCAGGGAAAGGCTGGTTTCTAGAGGATGTCTAAGCCACGTTATGAAGAAAGAGGAGGAGATGGGTGGGTGGACAAGTGAGGGAATGGAGTTGTGGACAGAGGATACAGCAAGAACGAAAGCCTGGGACCAGGAACCAGCATCCTACCTATATGTGGGAACTTCTAGAGGTTCGGTATTTTGGTTATAGGTCTTCCACGTAGATCAAAGCTCTAGAGCTCTGCTTGGACAGGCTTGGAGAAATGGGCTGGGGAGATTCCCACAGTGTCAGGACTTTCATCGTCTTTCTGGGGTGTGTGCCCATGTAACCTCTTTCTCAAAGGGAGTGAAGGAGGATTCCACAGGTTGGTTTGGTGAATGTATGTCCAGTTGATTTCTGAGACACTTAGACTCATGGCTCATAGACTCCCAGATATCTGGGAGAAGCAGAAAGTCGTCTATGATGTGGAATATGCAGAACTAGAGCCAAAACTCAGCAGAAGCCTGAGTCCAGAGCTGAAAGTGGCTATAGCGCTAAAATACTTTCCCAAAACTCAACTGCAACCAGTTTGGCATGTCTCTCCCCGTCCCCGTGATATGTATCCAGGGCTGTCACCTGCCACTAGACTGTCACTCACACCATATAGGGGTTTAGTAGCATCCATTTCCCTCTTGAAGTAATCTCAGCCAGTCCTGACATAAGGCAGAGCGCAGTTACCGGGCCTGAGCCACATTTGTCTGTTAGAACTCTCTGGTCCAAAGTCACAGTTGAAGCAGTGGACACCACCCCTTTGCCAAACAATTGTCAGTCCCCGGCAATGTGCTGGGAGAGCTTATCACAAAGCCTGGTGGGGCTTCCTGTCATAACTTTGCACAAGGCGTGGGGTTATCTTTCAGGAACCTTTGGAGTTGAGAGCTGAGTCGTGAACCCTTCCTTGCGGCCCATTTCATCCTGAGATGAGTGTGATCAGGGAGATGAAAAGGGCCCTGCCCTGGTTGTTAAGGTTTACATTATCAGCTCCTTCAGCCTATATAAAAGAGACATTTGTGGTGGCATTTGACCTCGCAGAGGAATCTGAGCCATCTGATTGCGGGTATGGGATCCTGCAATCTGCCTTTCTCTGCATCTGTGAAGCATAAACTCTCTGAGGTGGCAGCTTCCGTTCAATAACCTGGTTTCAGCCCTGAGAGTTCAACAGAAGACATCTTGCCAATGAGGACAGGCCTCTGGCTGTACCTGCCAGGCTGAAAAACACAGCAGGTCTGGGAGAAAGAAGTCCTTTTCATATTTACTAAACTTAAGCCTCCTCCAAGTGTGGAGAAAACTGGCTTCTGTTTTTTTCTCTATCTGTATGACCTCAGGTGAGCACTTGGTCACTCTAAGCCTCAGTTTCCTTGTGAATAAAATGGAAATGATTTTGCCTGCCTTTTAGCATAAGTGGTAATGCACCGAGAAAGCCCAATGCACAACAGATGCTTGACGAGGGCTTCGTAACTTATGCACGTGCTTCTCTCCTCTGTGCTCAGCCTCTCGTCCGATCAAAATTGGAAAAGGAAGTACAACTTGGACAGAGGCATTTAGCAAGTGGGGCTCGGATACTAACTGCAGATACTGAGCTTTGACCCCAGTGCTGGGCCTTTCTTAGGACATTTGCTTTTCTTTTCAAACAGGTCAACTTTTACAAGTAGGCTTCAGTTCACTTTAATTATCCTACTGTCAAAATGCAAATTTATATTGTCTTCTGCAACTTTGGGGAACTAAGAGTAGGTGCACTGAGCCTCAGTTTGGCCTCTGACCCATGTTTGTTTCCAGAATTTTCCAAGGCCGCCTGTGGAACTGGTATCCGTCAGCCAGAGCACTTTTCCCACTGACCCCGTTTCTTGTAGCTGGCACCCAACTCTCAGCTCTTGGGGCTAACAATGTGGTAGTTTCTCCACCCAGTTCTGACTGTGACCGCCTGGATGATTCTAGGCAAAGTCTTCTTCTTTTTTTTTTTCCCCATTTATTTTATTGCATTTTAGGTTTTGGGGTACATGTGAAGAACATGCAAAATTGTTGCATAGGTACACACGTGGCAGTGTGATTTGCTGCCTTCCTCCCCATCACCTACATCTGGCATTTCTCCCCTTGCTATCTCTCCCCAGCTCCCCACCCGCCACCGTCCCTCCCCTATTTCCCCCCAACTGACCCCAGTGTGTAGTGCTTCCCTCCCTGTGTCCATGTGTTCTCATTGTTCAACACCCGCCTATGAGTGAGAACATGCGGTGTTTGATCTTCTGCTCTTCTGTCAGTTTGCTGAGAATGACGGTTTCCAGTTTCATCCATGTCCCTACAAAGGGCCCAAACTCATCGTTTTTGATGGCTGCATAGGCAAAGTCTTCTATCCCTCACGCCCTCGGTCTCCACTTCTGCAAAATGAGGAGCTCCCATGGAGTATTTTTCGATGTCTCTTTCGGCCTCTGTTGAGGTATCTTCTGTTTGTACACCCTGCTTGAGCCAGCTCTTATCCACTGATTAATCCTGGCTTGTCTCTCAGACCTGAGTTCACACGGGTCATCCAAATGTCTCCTTGACCCACTCACCCAAGAACCCACTTCTTTGCCCCCTTGTCAGAGCGATGGCGTTCTGTTGGCAGGCAGACCTAAGCTCAAATCTTAGTTTTGCCTCTTGCAAACTGTGTGACTTTGGGATGATTCATTTATTTCATTCCCCTGAACCTCAGTTTTTTGTTATCTGTAAGGTGGGTAAGCAGTCAAGGAGAACACAAAAGCAAATGAGTTTGGCCATGTTTCCATAACAATTTACTGATGGAGATTGAAATGTGAATTTCACATCATTTTTACATGTCACGAATAGTATATTCTTTTAATTTTTTTCAACCATTTAAAAAAATGTAAAAATCGTTCTTAGCTTGTGGGCAGGCTATACTGAAACTACAGGAGGCCAGACATGCCCTGAGGGCTCCAGTTTGCCTAACCCGCTGTAGTCTTTTCTTCCTGGCCAGGGGCTGCAGAAGCTGAGTCCATTCTTCCAGGACTGCTTGTCTTCAGAGCTGATCACTCAAGCCTGGGAGGAAGGCAAGAGGCTCTCCCTGTTCTTCGTGCTGTTCAGACAGCTCCAGCCTCCTTTGAGAACTGCACAGGGAAAGGGGCCTTTTCCAGCTGCCTTCCTCCCAGTCTCAGCTCACACCCGGGTTTTTGGCATTGGGCTAGATAATTTTGCTAATAGCTGACTGGTCCATGCAACTCTCATTATGTAGCCCCCGTGCATCAAGATGTGAATGTCTAAAGCGAAGGGACCTTCAGGCCAAATAGTAAGCCTGTAAAAGTTCATGCATCTGAAAAATTTTGCATAGGCTATGTATATGCCTACCATCTACTCCAGTCCTATTATTTATACCCCAAGAACATGGTAAAAACATGCAAAAAAAAAAAGCCAGGCTGGTTGTGCACAGTGGCTCATGCCTATAGTCGCAGCAGTTTTGGAAGCCAAAGTGGGTGGATCTTCCTAGCGTAAGAGTTCGAGACCAGCCTGGGCATTGTGGTTAAACTCTGCCTCTACAAAAAATACAAAAAAATTAGCTGGGTGTGGTGGTGCATGCCTGTAGTCCCTGCTACTTGAGGGGTTGATGTGGGAGCATCGCTTGAGCCCAGGAGATGGAGGCTGCAGTAAGCTGTGATTAATTGTGCCGCTGGACCCCAGCCTGGGTGACAGAGGGACACCCTATTTAAAAATAAATCAGACCTTTTTTCATCATGAAAATACTACTTCCTCAAAAATGGGCATCACTGACAGTAGCTCCTTTATGTCCTGGAATGCTGGAAGGTAGGACACTGTATATGCCTTTTCAGGATGGGAGGGAGAGAAAGAAGGGAGGCTCAGGCCTAGATGAGAGGTCTTTATCATTTCCTCTAGGAGTTTTTCTTGGCTCTCAAAGGCAGGGGATTGGCAGGGATAATAAATTCATGGTTCAGCTGGCAAATCCAATTAAGCTTATTAGCAGGGTGACCTTGCCTTGGGCCTGCTCTATGGTGGGACCTTGGCAGAGGAGGGAGAGCCTTCTGCGCGTGGGGCATCTCATTCCCCCTTAGGCAGCTGTGAAAGCTTCAGTTAGGGCATTTCCAGGGAGGGCAGGACTGCACCCTTGGATAGAGTCTATGGTACTCAATCTAGAACTAGGATGACCAACAATCCCAGTTTCCCCAGAACTAGGAGGTTTTTCTGGGAGAAAAAACAAAAACAAAAACAGAGTCTAGGAAAAACTGGGACAAGTTGGTAACTTTATATCTTGCCTCAGGAAAAAATGAGGCCCACAGTGCCCTTGAAGGAATTAAGTAATCTCCGCTCTTGATCCTCTGGAACAGGCATCAGCAAACTTTTTGTAAAGGACAAGAAAGTCAATACTTCAGGCTTTTCAGGCTATATGATTTCTGAGTTGCAACCACTCAGCTTAGCTGTGGTGGTGTGAAAGTAACCATAGACAATATGTAAATGAATGTGTGTGGCTGCATCTCAACAAAGGGTTATTTATAAAAGCAGGCTAGGTTTGGCTGTGGACTATACTATGCCAACACTTGCTCTAGAAGGTATCTAGTTTTTCTACCTCTTTTTGTATGCCACACATGTATACGCAAATAGGCACACCCTCGGTAACTTTGCTTAGGAAGCAAGACAGCCCAGTGGTTACAGAGGGCTTGAACTTTGGAGTGAGACAGATCTCAACTTGAATCCTGGCTTTCCCACCTGCCAGTTGGGTGACCTTGAGGATCACATCTTTGAGCCTCTGAGCCTCAGTTTCCTCATCTAAAAACTAGGAATACTACAAATGGGATCTGCCTGCCAAGATAGAAGGAAAGGGGATTTGGATTTCACCTTTTTATTGGGGAGGTGTCAGAGAACACACAGCCATCTCTAATGCACCACAAGAGTGGACCAGGAGGGGTAACAAGGTTATTCAGCACTTAATACCTCTGTACGTAGCTCCCAGCTACTTGTTGAAGCCAAAACACTCAGTAAGATGATACACAGCTGTTTTCCTTGTGGGATTCACGTAGGTAGAAAATTTAGATAGCTAAATAGACAACTATAGTAAACAGGGTTGAATTCCAGATAGTGAGAAGGCAAGAGTGAAGGAGGCTTCTGATCCTTTAAAAGAAAAAACTTTTGATGATGGGATTGCACTCCTTTTGCTGCCTTAGAGAGCAGAGAGGAGCAGCTGCTCAGGAGCTGCCAGGGTTGGCCCAAGTGGCTTCTCCTTGTGTGAACCTGGTGAGGCTGTTTGCTGCAGGGGTGTGGGCTCAGGATGCGTGTGGATATGTTTGTATGCCTCTCAGCGGATAACCTGTGGGCATGTGGCTGTCTGATGACAGAGAAATGGCAGCTCTGATGTAACAAGAGACATGCTCACATCTGTGACTTAAAAGCACAGACTTTAAGGCTAGAAGAGTCTTAGAGATGCCTCATACAATTCCTTGTCTTCTTCTCATTTTACAGGTGACTAAATGAAGGACTTGTCCAAAGCCTCTCAGCTAATCGGTTCCCGATTCCTCATTGAAATAACACATTCCACACACAAGGCCAATTAGATTCTGGATGAACTCAGCTGTTGAGTTCAGATACTGTTTCCTTACAGGCCTCCCCTGATTTGGGGTTGACAGAGGAAGGCAGATGAATGTGGGGAAGACAAGAGAGCATGCTCATGAGAGAGGATTGTACGCAGTGCCAGGCACGGTTCTCAGAAAGGGCTGGTTGAGTTTGAACCTGCATTTTGATTATGCTTCATCTAAATTACATTTGAAGCTAATACTTAAAAATAACAACCTAAATAAAAACTCTTGCACTTTCATTTAAATGAATAAAAACTCCAACTTAAAACTGCATAAACTGGGAGGGCAATCTCGGGGAAGATGCTGTTGTGTTCTAAAGATACCCTTAACATGTTTAAAGTATGAGCTGGTTTATGAAAACCTTGGGTGAGTTTCAGAAGTTAGAAAGGACCTTTGCCCAGAATCAACTTTGTTATGTTTAGAGAAGCAAGATGACATTCTCGACCTGGACTCTTGGTCATGGTTCTGATGCCCAACCACAATGCATGTTGCTCAATGATGCCCTGGCCTCCTCAGGCACCCATCTCTGATATAGCTGTGTTATAGGATACCTAAGGGAATGTCAGTTCCTCTGCCTGGCTGAAGAGGTGTGATGTCTGAGTCAGTCCCACAGCGTTAGAATCTCTTCTCCCAGACAAGATGATGTCAAGTATGCAACATTTGGTACATGCCTGGCAGATGTTTGGTTTGTATTTCTATCCAGGAGATGCTGCCCCTGTGCTTGTCCTGACAACAACTGTTATTAGGCTGCTTAGAGAAGACTTCATCTAAAAAATAAGAACAAATTTTTAATGTATGAGCAATGCATAATCATTGTTGAAACATAAAAACACAACACAGAGAAAATTGAAAAGGAAATAAAAATTACGCTATTCAAATATGACTACTTCTAAAATTTCAGGTGTATTCCCCAAATTTTTCGTGTATGTGGTATAAATGTGTTTTTAAAGCAAAATTAAAAGCACACTGTAAAGTTCTATGGCACTGAGCAAGTGGCATGAACTTCCTGAGATTTAGGATTCTTTTCAATAAAATAGGAGTGATGATATCATGAGGATTATTGCTTCCTCTCAAAATGCTGCTGCCATGCTGTAGGAGGCCCAAGGTATATGGACAGGCCATGCATGAGTGCTCCAAGAACCAACCCTGCTGAGCCCAGCCTTAAAATAATCCCAGCCCAGTCATCAGCCACATCAGTGAAAGATTCTGGGTGATTCTAGGGTCTTTTGAGTTTGCTTGCAGCTTTTTGAGTGTTTCTAAATTAGACCCCAGACACTGTGGAGCAGACAGGGCATCCCCACCGTGCTCTGTCCAATTTCTAACCCACAGAAGCAGTGTGAATAATAAGATGGTGGTTGTTTTACTTTACATTTTGCGTATGGTGTGGTTTGTTTTGCAGCAGTAGTGTCTGTAGCCAGACTGTTAACTTGGAGGAGAACTTTAGAGCAAGCACTCACCTGTGTGCGGCACCCTCTTTCCATTTTCTTGAGGAGCTTGTTCTTTGGTTCTTTGGGTTGTTTTCTCTCTATCCTGGCTCTTCTGTCCCTCCCACTCCCCCATTCAGCCTAAAAGCAGAGTCACACTTTCTGCAAGGTGAAAATGTTGCTCAGGCGGTCTCAAACTCCTGGACTCAGTCTCCCAAAGTTTTGAGATTACAGGTGTAAGCCACTGCACCTAGCCTCTCTTTCCTTTGTGCGTGTGTGTCTCCATCATTTTGAACTACAATCTTTCCCTCACCAATTCCTCATCAATTCCATTCTTGAAAGGGCATGCTGTACTTCCTATTTTGACTGATTTCAGTCTAGTTTATGCTATAAATATTCTCATGTCCAGCTCATCAGAAGACACTGCCCGAAGACCATTTTATGTGACTCGATCTTGATTAGTGATCTTTAAGTTCTCTCTCCCTCAGTTTCCAGGTTACCTGCATCTCTCCTGTGACTCCTCTTTCCTTACTGAGTGTTTTTGCCAATTTCCTTGTGTCTGCAGTCTCTAAACTACCCCTGGATGGCCTCCTCTGTTGCTGTTGTTTCGTTGACCATCTCTGTTTGGATGATTCTCAAATCAACACCTCCAACGAGGAGCTCTTGAACCTCCAGTCAATGTTTAACTTGTTCAAAAGACACCCCCAGTCGTCTCTTCAGTGCCTAAAACTTAAGACTCACAGGACTAAACTTAATGAGCTCTTCTTTTTAAAATCTACTTCCTTTATTTTTTTTTTAATTCATGACAATGTCAGTTGTTCAGTCAGGTCTTAACTTCTGGAATTAAACAGATCTGAGTTCGCTCATGACTCAGCCCCTTAATAGATAGGTGTCCCTGCAGAGGAACTTCACTCATCTGAGCCTCAGCTTTTCCTCTGTAAAATGTGGATAATTGTGTTCTTACTTCGTAAAAATATGAGGATGTAGTAGTTGATAGAAAGTGTAACTGTTACCATAGGCTCATACAGAACATTTGGATAATTCTGTGAAGCTGGAGGATTGCTTGAGGCCAGGCGTTCGAGACCAACCAGGGCAATAACTTACTCCCAAAATTAAGAAAAAATTAAAAAGAAAATTAATGGCAAGCATTTTGTGATCCGAGGATAAACACTGCTAACATGTTAATGTGCTTCCATTTCTTTTGTCTTTTTTTTTTTTTAATTCTTTTTTTAGAGATGAGTTCTCACCCTGTTGCCCAGACTGGAATGCAGTGGTGTCATCATAGTTCATTGTAGCCTCGAACTCCTGGGCTCAAGCTGTCCTCCCACCTCAGCCTCCCAAGTAGCTGGGACTACAGGTGCACATCACCACACCCAGGTAATTTTTAAATTTTTGTAGCAATAGTGTGTCTTTATGTTGCTCAGGCGGTCTCAAACTCCTGGACTCAGACTCCCAAAGTTTTGAGATTACAGGTGTAAGCCACTGCACCTAGCCTCTCTTTCCTTTGTGCGTGTGTGTGGCGTTGGTGAGTTATGTGTATGCATGAGCATGTGTTAGGAAAGAGGGCTTCTCTGGAGGACTCTGCCATTTTCTTGGCCTCTCATGTCATCCTTTACCTTCTTTCTCATATTCTTATCCAAGTCACTAACTCTTTCAGTTGTTTTCCCAGATTTCTCCCAGATGCAATACTCCTTCTTCCACACTGCCACTCTCATAATTCATATATTTTCCCATCTCCAGGCCCTTTTTCCGCTTTTTATTCTAAATTCCACATGGCTGGTTTTTCCAAACCGAAAATCTGAATGTGCCTCGCCCTTGCTGAAAACGCCTCTCTGGCTGCACTCTTTTTCTGGTATCAAGTTCTTTTCTTCCATTCCAGCCTTCTCTCTCATCTTTTCTGTATCCACTCCAGCCATATTCCCTAGAAGACTCAGGTCTGGTCATGTCTGTGCCCTTGAATACGCTGCTTCCTCTGTCTCAGATATATGCCTGCTTTGTTTTCCTGGAAAACTCCTACCCATCCACCACATCTGAGCTCAGATGCCAGCTCCTGCGTGAAGCCTCCCCATTTCCCTTTGCCCCATAAGACAAGAAGCTCTTGTGCTTCTCCCTCTGTGTACTCTTTAGCACCTTGCCGCTGTTCTGCCTATATATTCTATAACATATCAGGTTATTTGTTCTCTGTGAATTCCTTATGAGAACTGCCTCTCCAGTACCTGGAACAGGACTTGGCACATGAAAGTTGCTCAGTAAACATTTCTTGAATAAATGAATTGATGGGTGGTGTGATGTGGAGTATCAAAAAGATCAAAAGATTCTATGGAAGAGGATCTAAATTGGCATTATGTTTCTTCCATATTTTCACCTGCATGGCTCTGGGCAAATATCTCTAAGCCTTGTGGGTTTTCATTGTTGTTTGTTTTCTTTTTAGCAAGGTTGATGAGATGCTCCAATGAGATGATGGAAAGGAAAATGCTTTGAAAAATAAAAACAAAACACTATGCAAGTGTTCTTTGTATGATTATTAATTGAAAAATAAGTAGCAGGTAAAGCTCAACATGGTCTTGTCTGGTGACCATGCTGTGTGCACATGGACTTGGTTGAGAATGAAAAGTCCCAGGTCTAATCACAGGAGCTGAGTGCCTTCAGACAAGCCCTCCCTCCAGTTTTCTTCTGGGTCAGATGAGGATGTTTGTTCCCCTTCCTGCCTCCCTATGCTTGTTGTGAGTCTCAGGTGAGATAATTCATGTTAAACATCCATGTGTACAAAGTGCCTGGAAAAGGTACTGGAACTATCCAAATGCATGGTGCTTTTTCTGGTGAACTTGGCTCCCTCCTAGGAGCACCCTCAGTGCTCCAAATGAGGCTGCAGGCTAGTTCCTTCTTTTGATTCCACCCCAGGGCTATGGTGGATTCATACCATGACTTGACTCCCTTAGAAGCTCGTTATTAAATTAACATCTACCTTGTATCCAGAAGGGAAGGACCTTACTTTTCTACTCTATTTTTCTCACAGATGCTATATCAGGGAGGCTTTCTCTAACCTTCCCGATAAGGTTAGCCTCCTGAAGTTCAGTAATGTTCTGTTCCTGCTTGTCAACTTTGTAGTTTTATCAAAGTTATCAAGGTATTGCTGTTTATACTTGTTATCAGTGTCTCTCTGGACCATATCTGGTTCACTCCTCTTTCTCCTTTGCCTATCACAGTGACTAGCACATAGAGGATGTCAATAAATATTTGTTAAGCAAATAAATTAAAGAATATTCTGAACTTACTTAGTTTCCTCTACATGCATTGTACATTTCTACTTCAGTATCTTTGCTCCTGCTGTTTACCCAGCCAGGAATGTACCTACCTCAATTCCTCCCTGCATGTACACACACACATACACACACACACACACACACGTGCCTGTTAATGATATGCAATGCAATTACCAAGCACAATAAGAGCACTTAGTAGGAATTAACACACGCTGCTGTATGTCTGTCCTGCTGAGCCTCTAATCTACACCTCCTTAATCAGTGCACACAGCATGTGCTCACTCAATGCTCAGTTGCATAAAGGCCTCATCCCTGGAGTCTGTCTTCTTTCATGGAGATGGAATGGCATTTATGGAGCCAGGTGGTGGGTGTTTTTATCCATTTTCCAGATAAAACACTGGTGGTTGACAGTGGAGAAGAAATTTGCCCATTGTGCTTGGTCCTGTGCTTGCATCATGGGTGAGAGCGAGGAGGTGGTGGATACAAAAAGAGCAGGACAGGGCACAGTTCTTGTGCTTCAGGACCTCAAAGTCTGACTCTGAAATAAGCAATGAACTGTAGTGAGCATCCACATCAACCCTAGAGTCAGGCAGACATGGTGTGCACCTGAGTGCTGCCACTCAGCATCCTTGGTACCTCAGTGATGTACCTGACCACTTTAAGCTTCAATTTCCACCTAAAAATGGGATCCAAGTAGCCAATGTCACAGGGTGGGTGTGCTGCATGGTAAGGGCCAGATTGAGACCACCTGTGAATTGCTGGTCATCTTCCCTGCTTTCTTCCATGGAGAGGTGTGTTGCATTCATCTCTCTTTCTCTCCATTGTCACTTGCTTGGTGCTTATGCTCTTCTCTGAGATTTTGTGCGAGTCAGTGAATACAGCAGGGAAATCACCGTGCGTTAGCCTAATTGAAATGGAGATATTGGCAGCAGACTCAGCATACAGGTGCCTTGAGAGCCTTGCCAGACGGTTTCTGCAGTTTCATGATCCTCCCTGGGGTAATCTAAGCCTCCCTCAATTGGTGTCTCTGGGAGATGTTCTGCTGCTGCCTTACCAGCCACCTCTCGCTCAGAACCCACAAAGAGTCTACACCAGCATAAGGATGGAGAAGCGCCAGTTTGGTGTTTGATGAGCAAAGTTATTCCTTTAGAAAGGCTAGAGCCAGGGGACTGAAGGAATGGGAAAGGAGAGAACTCCACCGTGATTAAATATTCATTGAACAATCTCGCTGCTGGTGTCAAAAAATGATGGTGATGCCACGTAAAATAAAATGAATGCTGAGACTCTAGGTGGTACCAAGGGAACCTTGCTTCCCTCCCACCCCTGGTTCCCACACCTTTCATCAGATGAATATATTTCCCCTTACACTAAAATATTCTTGTTGTCTGAAGCAGTTTTTTCAAAGGCCAACTTCTGACTTTTCAAATTATATCCAAATGACAGTCAAGTGCTCTCTGTGTTCCAATAAGCTGAGTTCACAATATGGACGGGTTGGCCGAGGTAAGAGGTAGTGCTGACGCTTCCTTGAACAGAGGGCCTGGGCTAGGAGAAAGGTTCTGGGCTGGGCCAGGCTGTGCAGTGTGCCTCCACACTGCCACTACCCGTGGCATCCGAATCTTCCCCTTGCTAAGGTTGCTCACGGCCTCCTGCCTGAGATTGTGTTTCTCTGTCCTCTTTCAAGTTCAGAGCATTTGACTTTGTGACTCAGGAGTTTTGAAATTCTCTCCTCCGGGGCTTTTGGGAAGCAGTTTTATGCGATTCTTCTCCTAGCTCTTTACAACTTCTCATTTTTCCTCCACTGGCCCTACTTTTAGATGCTTTCTTTAAGTTCTTTTTTCATCTTGATTCCCTTTTAGCTTTAAGCATTCTTTCTGAAAGAACACATTCATCTCGTGGATTGTAATCAATAAATGAAGTAAGTGGAGGAATGCTCTCACCCTCTCAACGATGTCTATGTCTTAATTCCCAGAATCTGTGAATATGCTACTTCACATGGCAAAAGGGACCTCACAGATGTAATTAATTCAATGATTTTCAAATGGGAAGATGATTATGGCTTGTCTGCTTGGGCTCAAAGTAAATGCAACATCCTTATGAGAGGAAAGCAAGAGACATAGAGTCAGACAGAAAGTGACATGACAATGGCAAGAGAGGGACAAGAGAGGCCAGCAGATGTATTAGTCAGGGTTCCCTAGAGGGACAGAACTAACTTCTGTTAGTTAAGTATTAACTCACACAATCACAAAGTCCCACAATAGGCTGTCTGCAAGCTTGAGGAGAAAGGAGAGGCAGTCCATGTCTCAAAACTGAAGAACTTGGAGTCTGATGTTTGAGGGCAGGAAGCATCCAGCATGGAAGAAAGATGTAGGCTGAAAGGCTAGGCCAGTCTCACTTTTTCACATTTTTCTGCCTGCTTTATATTCGCCAGCAGCTGATTAGATTGTTCCCTCCAGATTAAGGGTGGGTCTGCCTTCTCCTACCCACTGACTCAAATGTTAATTTCCTTTGGCAACACCCTCACAGACACACCCAGGATCAGTACTTTGCATCCTTCAACCCAATCAAGTTGACACTTAGTATTGACCATCACAGGAGATGCTACACTGTTGGTTTTGAAGATGGAGAAAGGTGCTGCAATCTAAGGAATGCAAGTGGTTTCTAGGAACTGGAAAGGCAAGGAAATAAAACAGATTATTTCCTAGAGTCTCTAGAAGGAATAAAGCCCTGCTGACATCTTGACTTTAGCCCAGTGAAACCCATTTGGACTTCTGACTTCCAAAACTGTGGTATAATAAATTTATGTTGCTTTAAGCAACTTAATTTGTGATAATTTGTTACAGCAGTAATAGAGAGCAAGTACAATAATCTAGCTAAATAAAATCTACATAGGCATTTGGTGGTCATGGAAAACTGGAATTAAATCCTGGTTCTGTGTCTTAATAGCTGTGGGACCAAAGGCAGATTATTTGATCTCTATAGTACTAGTTTTTTTTTTTTTTTTTTCCAACCATAAAATGAAGAAAGGAGAATCTGTTACATGTCAGATAAAACTGGGCTTCTCTGGTCTCCTCCCACCACGTGTCACAGTCAAAAGACTCAGCCACCTGCGTGACCAATTATCTCAGAAATGCTATAGGGAATTTCATTCTTAACACGCAGCAAGTTTTTTCAAAATGTCTTTACCAATCTCTTTCTTTGTTTCTGTCATTTTTCTTTCTTGTCTCTCTGTGTGTGTGTTTAATGGGATGTTACAATGAGACCATTTCTGTCTCTCTGACTTCAGCAAGAAAAAACAATAAGGAAAGACCCGCTGTCTTTCAAGGGAAGTGCTGCCCCATCTTCACAGGCCTTGCAATGGGAAAACTGAAAATCAGAATCTTGGGTCATCACCTACCTTTGGAGAGTCCAACTGGAGCCCACAGGCCGAATCCTGTCTGACACCTGTTTTTGTAAATAAAGTTGTATTGGAACACAGCCATATCCATTTGCTTAAGTATAGCCCACTGTTCTGTTCTTTTTAAAAAAAAAATTTGCAGAGTTGAGAATTGCTGCAGAGACTGTTTTCCCTGCAAAGCTTAGATAACTCACTATCAGGCCCTTTACAGAAAAGCCTTGCTGACTATTGCTTTAGGATTTAAAATAGCCGATCTAATAATCCCATGTGTGGGGCAGGGTTGTGGAGCACTGTAGAAATTTCCTTCCTGCCCCCTGTGTGGTGAGAGTGGCTTCAAGGAGCACTTGAAGGGTTTAATATGTACCCACTAGGGTTTAGGGAACCCAGTGGACAGTTAGGACAGCTGTCTGATTTTTCCTGAGAAATTGAATAGCAACACTGTGGCTTCTTCAATGGGACTGCATAGAAGAGAGAAAGGACTGACATTTGTGGTGAATATTTTCATCAATTGTGATGCTAAAGTTTCTGGGGTCTTTCTCATGAGCAGAAATGAGCTGAAGCTCATGTGGTTTTCCCGGAGGTGAAATGGGACACCACAAACAAAGTGTCTCTATGAAGCGAACCTCCAAATACCAGGGCTGAGGGTTGGAATTAAAGATGGCCCCATGAGAAAATACAGTGACTGTGAGAAAGCAATTTAAAGTTCCTGGTGGGGAATCTCTGAGAAAGCTACAAAGCACCTCTTGGAAGAAACAATCAGCCTGTACTACCTCCAGGTCTGGAGAGCACCAAGGCTGGAGAGTGACAGTCACAACAGACTAGGCCTCAACATTCTCCTCTAATTCTTCTTTCCATATGCCTGACCCTGGAATATTCAGGATCCAAGGCTGGCTATTTAGGGGGAGATAAAGCAGAAAGGCAACGTGGGCCCCAAAATAGAGCAAAAAATCCACAGCATCTTACAGGATCTGGGGTCTGCGTCTTTCCTGAGTTTGGGAGAAGTGAGAAGTTTCAACTCTGAGTGAGGCCCAGAGAAGAATCATTGTCCTGACTTAGGCATAATAATGGAAGGGAGAATGGTGGTGGTGGTTTTCTTGGTGGCCAGAAGTAATTGGACATTTTACTGCCAAGCAGTGATTGTAACAACCATGGAGACTGCCTGAGAGTTCATCCAAATGCCAAGGGGAGAAATAGTTCAGAGGTAGTTTGGTGGGCAGGCAGTGGTCATAAAGAGAAAACTTGCTTTCTGTACTCACCTTAGTGAGTACAGCTCCATGGCCGAACTATGCATAGGTTATTTATCACTGCTTGACACAGCAGTTACCCATTCCCTTTTGTCTCTCACCTAAAACTCCTCCAAACTATCTCCCTGCATTCCAGTCTGAGCTGAGTTTTTGCTTCTTGCTTCCTTTTCTGATGTGTTATCCTCACTCTTCTCTCCTTAGAATGTAAGCTCCATGAAAGCAAGGGTTTCTGTTTCCATCACAGCTCTGCTTTCAGCACCTAGAACAGCGCCTCTCACAAAGGAAGTGTCAAGTTATAATAAACAGTCCCTTCTATCAGTAACATAGCTTTACAGGACTTCCTTACTTGAGACCACCCGCCGTTCCAAAAACGTTAAGTGGAAAAATTCCAGAAATAAACAATTAATTAATTTTGAATTGGGTGCCTTTCTGAGTAGCATGATGAAATCTCTCACTGTCCCACTTTGTCCTGATCAGGACATGAATTCTCCTCTCGTCCAGCATCTCCACACTGTAGATGCTCCCTGTATATCCACCACTTAGTAGCTGTCTAGAATATCAGATTGACTGTTGTGATATTGCAGTGCTTTTGTCCAATAACCCTTATTTTACTTAATAATGGCCACAAAGCAGAAGAGTAGTGATGCTGACATGTTGTTACAATTGTTCTACTTCATTATTAGTTATTGTTGTTAATTTCTTACTGTGCCTAATTCATACACCAAACTTTATCATAGGTGCATATGTATAGGCAAAAACACAGTATTTGTAGGGTTTGGTGCTCTCTGCTGTTTCAGTAATCCACCGAAGGTCTTGGAACACAGCCCCTGTGGAGAAGCGTGGATTATTGTGATGGTTGTCTAACTAATAAGAGTATGGGGCAAATAAGTCTTGTCTTTCAGATTACCTCTCAGTTCTCAGAAGTATCTTTTGCCTCAGTTAATATAAAATTCATATCCAAGATTCTTTCTCTTAGACAGTAGTGGAGGGGAGAAGACAGAAGTGGGAAAAGATGAGAGAGAAGACAGGAAAAGAGAGAAGGCAATGGTGGGAAGGAGGCAGAGGTGGGATGAGGGCTTGGGTGGGGAGATATAAGGTATAGAAGGCAGGAGGTGAGAGAAAGCTATTGTGAGGAGAAGGTAGGCAGGAGAAGGCTGTCTTTCTCTGTTTCAAAGGGCTTTTGATAAGGTGAAATTGAATAATGTATATGAAATGCTGAGAACATTCTGTGGAATGTAGTCTATGCTCAAAATATTTCTTACATGTAGCTAATACTTTAATAGTCCTTCCTTGTCCAACTGTCTGCTGGACAAGTCCCTAATGGCAACTTAAAGCCAAAATATCTCAAATGTAACTCAATTTTCCCTCATCTAACCTGCTCTCAACTCTTGTGCTCCCTCTGGAAATCAGTAAAATAGCAAAACTCTCTTGCCTCTGAGGTGAGATACTTTGCAACATTTGTGACGTTTTTCCCCCTCGTGTCCAGTTGGCCACCAGATCCTCCTTCTGGTGCCTCTTGGACATGTTCATTCCTGGCTATGCCCAATGCCACAGCCTGAACCCAAGCTCTTGCATTAACCTCATGTGATTGTGCAGTCCCTCCTCATCATGCATGTCTATATTAGTTTGTTCTTACATTGCTATAAAGAAATACCTGTGATTGGGTAATTTATAAGAAAAAGAGGTTTAATTAGCTCACAGTTCTACAGGTTGCATAAGAAGCATAATATTATCATCTTCTCAGTTTCTAGGGAGACCTCAGGAAATTCACAATCATGGTGGAAGGCAACGGTGTAGCAGGTACATTACATGGCAGAGCAGGAGCAGGAGAGGGAGACAGGAAGGTGCCACATTTTTAAATAACAGGATCTCATGAGAACTCACTCACTATCATGAGATTAACACCAAAAAAGATGATGCTAAACTATTCATGAGAAATCCACCCCCATGATCCAGTTGCCTCCCACCAGGACTTACCTCCAACATTGGAGATTACAATTCAATGTAAGATGTTGACAGGGACACAGATACAAACTATATCAATGATTCTCTTCTCCAACTCTTGGTCCACACAGCTGGAGGCATAGCCTTGCCAGAATACATATTCTATCATAACAGCTCTGTGCTCATGAACCTTCTGCCAATGCCTGTTTCCTGCAGGAGAAGACGCAGCCCGCATAGCAGGGGACTGAGCACTGTTGGGGTGCATCTCTTTAGGCTGTCTCTCCTGCATTCGGCTCGCCTGCACTCCTTACTGTCCTCTGGGGAATTCCATGCTGTTTGTCAAGCTCCATGTTCCTAGAATGCTCCTTTTTCCCTTTCTGTCCTTGGAGAATCCCTACCTGCTTTCCAGTCTGGCTCCAGGAAACCCTTCCTAATAAACAATACTCTCTTCTGTGTTTCTGTGCTCTTGGTTTCCACCTCTTTTCTGGTATTTAGGCGGTGTCTTCAATTTTATTTATTTATATTCATAACTGTCTGTCCTCCAAATGAACTAGACATTATTTAAATGCATACTCTGTGTTGTTTTGTTTACTCCACCAAGCAGGGCTTAAAACAAAACAGGAGCTGAGGCAATAATTCTTTGAATAAATAGTGCAAACCTTGATTTCAAGTCTAGGTAACTGTGTGACCCTGAACTTGAGATCTAACTTCCGGAATGGCATGGATAGTGTTGGATTCAATTTTTTTTTGTTGTCTCTGCAACTTTAAAAAAAGTTACAGATAATTTACATACCATAGAAATAACCCATTTCAATGTACATGTCAGGTTTTTTAGCATATTCAAAAAATTATGCAACCATCACTGGTATGTAATTCCAGAAAATGTAATCACCCCCCAAAGAAACTCCATAACCTTTACAGTCACTCTCCATTTCCTACTTCACCAAGTCAGTCCTGAATAATATCCATCTACTTTCTGTCTCTCTCTATATATTTTCCTGTTCTGAACAGCTTATGTAAATGGAACCATACAGTGTGTGGTCCTTTGTGACCAGCCTCTTTCACTTAACCTCATGTTTTCAAGGTTCATCCAGTGTAGCATGTGTAGTACGTCATTCGTTTTTATGGCTGAATAATATTCCATTGTATGAATATGTCACATGATATTTATTCATTCATCAGTTGACGGACATTTGGATTGTTTCTCTTTTATGGCTTTATAAAAATTCTACTATGAACATTAATGTACAATTTCATGTGAACATAGTCTCCACTTCTCTTGGAAAGATGCCCATGAGCAGAACTGATGGGCTATATGGCATGGATTCAGTGTCAACCGAGGAAATGTACACTTCTCATGAAGCATGTGATGGTTTCATCCAATAGTTACTTATTGAGTACCTACTCTGTTCCAGACACTGTTCTAAGTGCTGGAGACTTAGCAGCAAGCAAACTAATAAAACTTCCTGCCTGTAGGGGGCTTATATGTTAGTTTGGGGGAGGCAGGCAGGCAACATACAAAATAAGTGAGTAAAATATATAGCATATTAGATGAAGATAAGTGGGCTATAGGGAAAAATAAAGCAAAGAAAGAAGAGGCTGCAATGAAATCTCAAACATGGTTTTCAGGGAAAACCCCACTGAGAACACAACATTTAGGAAAAGATTGAAGGAGGTAAGGAAGAACCTTCAAGGCATATGAAATAACAAATTTAAAAGCACGAGGAAGTGAGGCTGGTGGGCTCACAGAACAGTAAGGGGCCAGTGTGGCTGGGAAGGAGGGAGTGAGGGGAGACAAGAAGAGGCAGAGGACACAGTGGGGAAGGGAGCGTGGGGGCATATAAGACATTGTAAAGGCTTCAGCTTTTAGTCTGAGTAAGAAGGGAGCCAATGAAAAAAATCAAGCACAGGAGTGACACTATTTGACTTTGACTTTGGTAGATTCCTCTGGCTGGTGTGCTGAGGGTAATAAAGAGACGAAGACCCAGGATCCAGCTGAGAGGCTAACACAACCATCAAGGCGACAGATGACAGCGGCATTGATAGAAGGGTAGAAAAGGAGATGATAAGTGTTGGATTCTGGAAAAAGGATTCATTCATTTAAACATATTTATAAACACCTACTATTTGCTAGAAGTTCTTATAGACATGGAGATTCAACAGGGAACATATGCTTATTAAAATATACTTGTTAAAATGAGTGCAATCGTAGTGATCATATTTTGCTCATAAATTGAGCCTCAAGGAGAATTAAATCATCATCCCTGGTTTTCTACTCACTAAATTCATTCAACTTGATTTATCAGATGCCTACTGTGTATAAGGCCCTTTGGTACGTGCTAATCTAGAGCTGTATAAGACACAATTTTGCCTTCAAGGACAGGCCACAATTACTGACCTGCAGGGTAATGAACTAAAAGAAGTTGTCAGTGTTTTAAGTCACTAATTTTTGGGAGGCTTGTTTTGCAATGCAGTAAACTAATACCTGAGCCCTTAGTAAATGTTTACTGAACAGATGAAGGAAAGAAAGCTACGTTATGCAATTATTCCTGGGCCCATCCATCCTGAACTCAACAGTCATGTTCTCCTTTGTTTTCCTCACTAGGGGGAAGACAGAATACTGATAAGTGAAGTGAGTGGACTGGGGAATTTCTGGGTGCCCTCCACTCTCTGCAGGGTAGTGCATCATCAGGATGCCAAGACATGAGGTCAGTGTGAAGACTTCCCATCTACATCTATCTAGTCTCCTGGAAGTGTGCCTATGCCAGGTGGTCATCTTCAGTGCCTGGGACGCACTCTGCACCACCCATGTGCACCCAGAGCCTGAGGATCTGACAGTGTCAGGCCTGAGGTTTTTGATCTGTGGCTCAGTGTTGACTTGGTGAATCCATTTACATCCCTCTCAACAGTGGGGGCTTACTTTGCATCACTTTACATCCATAACTAGGCAATAAAATTGGCCTCCCAATCCTAGTTCAGGTTTCACCAAGTAGGGTAATACCAGAAGAAGCTAAAATGAGAAAATGACAAGGAGGTGAGATCTCCATCCTCTTCTATGTGCTCATTAGGAGGCTTGAGTGGAGTTGGGGGAAATTTTCTCTTCCATCTCCCCTAGGTGGGATAGATCAAGAAAGAGAAGCCAGGATGTTGACTTTTTAATGCTTTAATCACATAGCTTGATGACCCTTGGCTTTCAAAGGGAGAATAATTTTGTCAAGGGTTTCTGTTTCCTCCTGGGCCATCTACCCTGGGCCCAAGGATACAATGCCTCAGATGCTTTCATTCAACACGTATCTATTGATGTCCATTCGATGTATGTTGGCCCTTTCAGAGCTTCATTCATTGAATAAATATGATAGGGTAGCTGACATGAATCAATTGTTTACTATTTGCTGGACATAGTGCCAGTCTCTCAACCTATATTATCTGTGGAAGTCCACACAACAACCCTTTGGGGTGGATATGCTCATGAGTACTGCCTTCCAAATGAGGAAACTGAGGCTCACTTCCTCATGGTCACAGAGATATAAGATGTTGGAGTTGCAATCCAGACCTCAAAGTTTGGGTGCAAAGCCAATGTTCTCAACCACAATTGCTGCTTCTGTTTATTGGTGGTTCTCAGTGAGGTGAAGAATGAACTCAAATGGAAGGTGTAGGCCTAATCTGCAAACCTCATGGCAAGGGTAAGCGCTTTAGCTTCATTTTATGAATGGTGAAACTGATCATTTTATGACTAGATTGTGATGGATGATGGTGGTGGCATTTCATTTAAGAAATTTTTATTTGACCACTGAACATTAATCATGTAGATGGGGCATGAACAAACATATTTGGAGGTAACTATCGTGACAATGTGATTTCTTTTTGTTTCTTTTTCTGTTTATTTCAAGTGCAAAAAAAGCAACTGAGATGTAATTTAAAATTACTTTATAAGAAAACAGCTTGTAATGCAGAGATTACATGTTAAGTAGTCGTAGGTTAGGGTCAAAATGCTATCGATCTGAAAATTGTTGTCCAGCTTTGCAATTACGCTGAGCTTTGTGTCTGAGCTCTTTCCGACAAATCAGGAAACAAGAAATAGCTCCGGATATAGTGGCTCCTGACACTCCATTCCAGTCTGATATTTGTGATGGATTTAATTGGCATCGGAATTATTAAAGGACACACTGAGCATTTTGTACAGGTCATACTGCCACACCATCTTTCAGAGTAGAATTTTATCAGCTCAGAGTAACTTAGCACTTTAAATCATTTTAGGACCTCTGTTGGACAGTTACATCCATCTCCAAATAACATACAAAATTAAAGGCTTTAAATGATCACTTAGTAAGAACTTATTGACATATCATTTCAAAGTATGGTGTAAAGGGAAGAAAATAATCAAAAGGGTTATCGATATGGTGGAAGGCTGCGGTTTAACCTTCCTAGAAACTGTGGGAGCTCATCTTACATAAAGTTTACATTCTTAGTCACTTTTTTTTTGTTATTTCTAATCTCTTTATGCCTTAGGTTGCCATTCTCATATTCTACCAACTTGTTCTACTTGTTTCTCCACTAAATCTAGACACAAGAAAATCTCACTATTTCCATGCATCATTGGGGAGACAGTGTCTTTTTAAGTACCATTACTCTTGTTTTACCCTATTTTTGTTGAAGATACTAGAACTGAGCTACCTATAGGGATAGCCAATTAAAAATGATGATGATAACAGCTACTCCTTACCTTGTTGAAACACATTATATATGTACAATGTGTTTCAACAAGGTAAGGAGTAGCTGTTATTTTATATAAATATATATATATATGAACTCTAATTAAGCCTTGTAACAACTCTCTGAGTCAGATATTATTATTGTGCTTGTTTTGTTGAAGAGGAAGCTAAGGTACAGAGAGCCTCATTTATTCAAAGTCATGTGGCTAGTATGCAGCAAAGCTGTGATCTGAACTCTGGCAGTTACTACCCCACATCACCTTTGGTGAAATGGGATTATTGCACTAACAAGGCCATCAATGAACCAACCCATATTCAGTTACTCTATCTGAGCCTCTGTCACTAGTGCTTTTTTGTTTGTTTGTTTGTTTGGCCACTTAGTATGTGTTGTCAAGCACACAATTTAATATATTTCCATTTAGAATCCTTCCCTGTTCTCTTTTTGACAGCCTGGTGTCAACACTCCCAGCTCCAAGAATAGCTCTTGGAAAGTTCTTGCAGCAATTGCAAAAATATTCCTTCCCTCCCTCTTTTACTGGCTGGTTTCCAAGTCTTAGGTTATGGGTTTGGGAGTCTAAACAGCATGAACCTGCAGGCTAAGACACAATCTGGAGTTCCAAAAAAGGGATACTTTTTGGTAGTTAGATGCAAAAGAGAGCAAAGTTATGTCCCCTGTATCCTGCTGAATTTTCCTCCTACGGAGAGGATACCAGTACTTATACAACATCTTTCTCCAAATGTTCAGACAAATTTCTTGTACAATAGTTTACAATATAACTCAAAGCAGAAGCTGAAATCCTCATGCAGATGTGCCCCATAAAGAGATAACCCTGAAGTTTGAAGTAAGTGGATATGGTAGCTCATCTCACCATTGTGTTCTTATTAACTGTGTTTAGACAGCTACATAACTTGTCAGGAGCCTCAGTTTCTCCACCTGTAAAATAGAATAAGATTAGATTTCCTACAGGGTGGTTTAAGGTTTATGTCAAGTATTATATATAAATAATGCAGCTAAGGGCCTGGCGTATAGCAAGCAGTCAATAAATGTTCCTGTATGTCCGTTAGACATCCTGACATCCTGTATGTCTATTTACCCTTTTCATGCTCTGGCCCATAGCTTTTTTCTACTTTGGATATTTGTCTACGTGGACATTGGCTCATGGGAAATAGAGTCTAGATAAATGAACGTGAGATTCATATGTTTCTACAGGGATTCCTTGGATGCCTAGAACTGAAATAATTTCTGGGAGGTGGTACAGAGGGAAGTTAAAAATGGGAGATGAGGTTGTGCTTGTACACAAAAAATGTATTCTCAGATCTAGAAACACACAAGGAAATCAATGAGAAAAGAATTTTAAAAAACTCAGTAGCCAGTGGATATTGTGAAATGCTGTGCATTGTGTAAATAAGTGATTGCTGTGTTTCCCCCACTTGGAATCCCCCCACCTCCTGATAATAGTCCAGCATGTGTTACAGTTTTATGTGTCTCCTATGTTGGCTCCATGCCCACCTTGCTGAATGGACTAGTGCTCGCCAGCAGAAATGTAACATAGGCCACATACATAATTTTAGATTTTCTAGTAGCCTTATTTTTTAAAATAAAGTAAAAAGACACAGATGAAATTAATTTTAATAACATTGTATTTAACCTAAATGTTCATAATATTATTAGTTCAATTGGGAATCAATGTAAAAATGATTACTGTGAAGTTCACATGCTTTTTGTCATTTGAAGACTCAGTTTTCAAAATATGAAATGTGTTTTACACTTACAGCACATCTCAATTTTCCCTGGCCGCATTTCCAGTGCTCAATAACCACGTGTGGCTAGTGGCTTCCTTGTTGGGCAGGGAAGAGCTAGGCAGTGACTCTCTTGAGGGACAGGACCTTTTATTCTTCGCTGTGTCTCTACTCAATGCATTTTTGTACCTGGAGTCTACCTTATGCCAACTTGGTGTTCAATACTTATGTTGTATGAATTTGAGTTCCATTTTCAAACTTCTGCACATGTCATCTTACCTGACTACTTTTCTTGCCACTGCTTCATTGAGTGACACTGTCTTCATTTCCCAAAGATTCCCCTCCTATCACCCTGAATCCCTAGCTGGTGCCTGTTCATTGCTGGAGTCAGTCGGAAACTTGTTCACAATGGATCAAGTAATGGTTCAGCTTAACCCTGCTGTGTCTTCAGGCTCTTGCAGCAGGCTGTTTTCAGTCCTGAAAACCCCACTTAAAGAGTAGAGGCTGAGGGATTGGAACCAGTTAAAAAGAGAGAAGCAGAGAGTGATAAAATGTTGCAAGGGTGGGATTTATGTGAAAAGGTTGAGAAAGAAGTGCATGTACGTCTACAGAGGAGGATGAGCCAGGCGAGGTGCTCACACTCTGGCAGCCACGTGAAAAGATGTGCCAATGAGGACAGGGACCAATTATTCTCATTATCCAGTAAGCAGGGGTTTGAACACTGGCAGGACCATTGAGATTACAAAGGAGACAAAATTCAGCTGTAGAGAGAAAAAAAGAGGCCTGTGGCTTTGAATATACCTCTGTCTGAAGCTACTCTATCCACAGTCTGCGACCTTGCGTAAATTACTTAATCTTCCTGGGCTTGAGCTTTGGTGTCTCTATCTCCACAATGAAAATAAAGTTTCAACCTTAAAGGTTATTTTGAGTATGCAATGATATTCAAGTGTCTGCTGTGCATGAGATGCCAACAAAGAAACTAAAGGAATTGAATTCATTTTAGACGGAAACATTTCTTATTTTCAATTCTTCCAATTCCACCCCTCCTCCAACTCTTTGGCCGGCTTTGGAATTCTCATGAAATTAGATGTCAATGTTTCCAAACGTCTTGGAGAGAACACTATTAATGGTACAAGATTGTGAGAAGGTTGTTCATTTTTGAATTCTCTTTCTATTTGCCTAGAGAGATTCTCAGTTTTGTATCACTCTTTAACACCTCTCCAACATTTGTTTCAGTCTTTCTCAAGGACAGTAGAAAAGAGCTCAGGAATAAGGCTTTGGGTGGGCAATATTATCTACCTGGAATTTAATAGCATTGCTATATTTACATAGTAAGTTCTGTTTAGGATAACTCATACTTAAGTTCCATTTACTGAAATGCAATAGTTTTCTTGTACAGTTAACTAATTTAAGATGAAAGCTACTCAATTAAATACAGTAAGTCGATGATAGCATATGTGATACAGCCCTGTTAAAATCGTAAAGGTGCTCCAGAAATGGCTGAGGTTTGGGCAACACTGACCCAGGCCAACATTATCCTTTTATGGCAGGAATTAGAGTGCCAGTGAGGGGAATTTACTTATTTGCCCATGGACAGCACAACTTGAATTTACATTGGAGCAAGATCTGCTCTGGGTTTTGGAGATGTGGGTGGTAACTTGTGCCCTACCACCACTAAATGCCCTTGGGCAAGTCACTTACCTTCTGAGAGCTTTTGTTTCTGTTGAATTATATTGATTTGTGGAGTTCTTTACTACTCCAAAACTGACTTGGGGATATCCCCTACCTCTTTGCCCTTTCATCTCGAAAATTCTAATGGGGGACTTCATGCTCTGGAGATGGAAATCAGGACTGATAAGGACAGGGGGAAAAGGTTGCTACCTGTTCAGCCTCATTGTTGTTCTTATCTGAGTGACTGGTTCAACGTTCCCATAGACTGGATTAAAGTGACAGCTCCTTGGAACCAACATGGCACTGACTCCCTCAGAGGATGGCGTGGGATTAACCCCTTGGACAGCAAACTTTCTCAGGAGGGCTCTATATGTAATGTCTGCTTTTATTTTACTGATGGTTTTAGCTTTATTCATGACTTCCAGAATGCAGGAACAATATTGGTACAGTTTGTTCTGCAAATGGATGTTTGATTGTGAACTTTATTTGGTTAATTTTCAAATTCTTTTTAGTATTTAGCCATGGCTAAATTAGAAAAGTTAATAATATATTCTTAGTCTTGGATGAGCAGTTATTCCAGATAAGCTACCTTACCAATATAAGGCAATGCCTTATATAACCATGGTCGTATAGAGCAGGAGTCAGCAAACCTTTTCTCTAAAGGGCAAGTTGGTAAATATTTTAGGTTTGCAGACCATGTTACATTACTGTTATATTACTGTTACATTACTCAACTTCAGTATGGTAGCATAAAAGCAGCCGTACACTACATATAAACAAATGAGCATGGCAGTGTTCCAACAAAACTTTATTTACAAAATTAATCAGAAGAATGGATTTTGCACTCAGTGCATAGTTTGCCAAACCTTGCACTAGAATGTGTTTATTTTTCTAACCTTTCCTCTATGCCACATGCACACACACACACTCACATTTTCACTGACATTGTTTAGGAAGCAAGATTGCCTAGTGTTTAAAGAGGGTGTGGATTGGGTTAAGACCCCTCTGTGTACTCAACCTGATGTCCTGTGAATCATAAGATGAATTAAAATGTGGTACCTTTTAGAACTCAGAAGAATTAAATAAGATACAAATGTAATGTATCTGACATATGGTAAATAGTAGATATTATATTCCAAGCTCTAATCCCCACCCCACTCCCTCACCCACCAATATAGTATCAAACCAAGATTGTAGAATTTGTGCCTCCCTCACAAATTCCTTGTAGAACAGCTCTTTCTACCCTACATGAGGCTGGGTTGTGCAGATGCAATTTTCTCAGATGCCATGTGTGGCTATTCTTGGCTTTCTGGCTTGCTCCCCTGAGCCTAGGGTGTGGAGAAAATCAAGCAGCCTCTTCCAGGAATTCAGTGGAAAAGAATTTCTAGGCAGATTGCCTAAAAGCTACACTGTATTCTTAGAAAGTGGCTGTTATATCTGTTAAGAGTTGACTATGTGAGACCATTGGCAGCGGCGGTTCTTTCAGGCCTGACCCTGGGTCTTAGACCTCCAAGGGCTGTGAATGACAATGGCACTGCCATTTCCATGACCAAAAACCCACACGCCACCCAAACAGTCCTCGGATGAGGTGCTCCTGCTACTTCCTGTAATCTGGGGACACATTAGCTCTGTCCAATCCAAAGTTAAAAACAGTGGAAGAGAAACAGCAAAGAAGATAGGACCTCAGCAGGTGGCTTGGGCTACTTTTCTTCAGTTCTGCCTCAGAAGGACCCTGTGTTAGCCCAGCTGAATTCCATTCCCTCCCTGCCAACTCGGTATGAGACCTCCAGAAAGCTCACTGCCTTGGAGTCTTGAAAGGCAGAGCTACAATGGCCTTTGAAAATGCTCTAGTCTAACTCCTTCATTTTCTAGCATTGGAGGTGGGGCAGGGGCAGGGGGTTACCTCACTTGGTAAAAATCATGCAGATGTGATGTTAAAGCCAGATCTCCTGGATTTCCCAGGGTTATAGTCACAGTGAGATATTTGAATTTTTGTTCGAGAATCTTCTAAGAGTGTAAGTATCCCGTGATTTAGAAGGAATGTTTCTCCTTTCTTGTTTTATAGCCCAAATTACCAACCAGCCCCCTATAGTGTATATGTCTGTAATTAATGTACATTATATACAGGCATATGTGTATGTGTGCATATGTAATCTATATCTACCTATCTCTCTGTGTGTATATAGATGTGTGTGTGTGTGTATATATATATACACATATATACATATGTGTATATATATGTATATATACATATATACATATGTGTATATATATGTATATATAAACATAT
>NW_022436943.1:50637863-50831480 GCF_009761245.1 Sapajus apella | reverse complement strand
AATTCATATATTTATTTCTATATATACAAAGAATTTACTTCATTCATAAATTTATTTTGTATCTACTTTTTAAATATTGAGGGTCTTCTATGTTTCAAGTACTGTAATTATGATCCTGGTAGTATGTGTGCATATACATACATACTATGTATGTGTGCATATACACACATACTACCAGGATCATATACTGGGTGCATATACACACATACATTCATGTGTGTGGTGGCAGTACAGTACAATTGTAAGCAGTTCACAGTACTGGCTTTCAAGGAATTTATAGCCTCATGGTTTCTGTAGGTAAGAGCTCCAAAAGGGATTAGCTGGGCCGATCTTGCTTGTGGCATCTCACTGGATTGTGGTCAGATGTTGGCTGAAGCTTTATCCTTCTGAAGACTTAATCAGGGCTGGAGGACACCTTCCAAGTTGGCTCATTCATAGAGCTAGAAAGCTGGTGCTGGATGTTTGCTAGGGTCCTTACCTCCTCTCTACAAGGACACATGAGTATCCTCAGGGCATGCTGCCTGGTTTCCCTAGAGCGGGCAATTTATGAACCCCAGATGGAAGACACAATGCCTTTTATGACCTAACCTGAGAGTCACACATCTTCACTTTTGCTATGTTTTATTGATCACATAGGACCAAGTCATACATCACATGGGAAGTGGCTCCGCAGGATCATGAATGCCAGTCGGTGAGAATCATCGGGGACCATATCGTGAACTGGCCACCACATATTCTAAGTGGGAAATGTATGGATAATTGTAATTAGGTGTGGCAAATACCATGAAGGCGAAAGTATACAGTGTAAGAGAGCAAGTGACGGATATAAATACCCTTATCTGAAACTGGGGAAGGTGGCAGTAGTGGTGTCATTGAAGACTTTTAGGAGAAAGTGATATTCGTGCTGAGACACGATAGTTGAGTAGAAATTGGACAGCTTGGGAGTGGACAGTGTGTGAAGACTATTCCAAGCAGAGGAAAGAACATTCTTTGGGTTGTAGCTAGAATGGCATTTCCTCTAAAACTTTAATCCCAGGAGAAGTAAAAAAAAAAAAAAAAAAAAAAAAAAAAGAGCCTTGTGCTTAAATAAGTTGGGGAAAATGTGGTATACTGAAATTCTTATGAGAGATGTACAGTTCTCACTGATATCAGTATCAAAAGGCTTGAGAAATTTTGCATTAAAGATACCTTTTAACAATTTAACCCTAAAAGTACTTGAACATGGATACATTTAATGTTCTGTGGAGCACATTTTGGGAAAAGTTGCATTAGACAAATGTAAGAGCTATCAGTTTTTGCTAAATCCTCTTAGTCTTGCTTAGTAACTTGGAGGGATAAGGGAAAAGGCTATGCTTGTTTTCTTAAGTCTTCTTACTTGAAGGGAAGGGAGCAGATAATTCATTTATTTATCCAGTGTGTCAGTGAACATTCTTTTAACTGCAAGAGAGAAAATCTGATTTAAACAGGCTGAAACCAAAAATGGAGGATTATTGGCCCACATAATAAAAAGATCAGGGGTAGATCTTCAGTCTCAGCTGGATCCAGGCATTCAAACCAGATGGGCAGCATTCCGAGTTGATCTTGTTCCCAACCAGTCTTTCCCCAGCTGGTGACTAAGAAGATAACCAGCACCACTAATTTGCCATATGCTAGCTTACTAACCATGGGCAAGAATGACAGCTGATTGTTCCAGCAAAAGGCCAGTGATGGACATTGATTGTCCTGGCCAGTGTCCTAGGCAAGGAGAATACAGTTTCCCATTTTGGCCTGATCTTGGGCAGGTGCCATCTTTTGCTGCCAAGAGCTTTGATGCAGCTCCACCCAGACAACATGGATTTAGAGAGAGGATCGAGGAGTGCTTCACCAAATAATAGAGAGGGATCTTTGGAAGAAGAGATCCAGATAAATACAAACAAAGGAGCCTACGACTACCCTCACTGATTACGTGATTACTTACTAATATTAGTTCTTGGCTACAGACAGGGAAATCAGACTGATGTTAAACTTTCCTTCAAAGGGCATGGGGTCATGAATGCCAGAATGACCAAGGCTTCATCACCAGCTGATGACTTTACCTCTATACCTAATCTTCCAATTCAAGAGTTCCAATTCGTGCCTCAGAGAAGCTGCAAATTACACCTGACTCTCATACAGACAAAATGACAAGAGTCTTCCTGCAGGTACCAAGGGTCTGGTATGATTATAGTGAAATATTCTAACAAAGAATGAAGGCTGCACCAAGGGCAGAGAGAAGGAAGTAATTCGTTTTTCCGTGACCTGTGGTTCTTAAACCTCTCTAGATACCAGAACCATCTAGGGAAATCAAATAAACAGTGGAACCCTTCCTTCACAGATTTTGATTTAATCAGTCTGGGTTGGGGGCACTGGGAATGGGTCTTTCTAGAAGTGTTCTAGGCTACTGACACATGCAGCCAGATGGAGATTGAAAGACCATCCACTCCTTGTGGACAGGAGGTGTGGTTTGTTCACCATTGAATCCTTAGTCTCTAGCACAATGCTTGTCACACAGTAAGTGCTCAAAAATTATTTTTGAATGAACAAATGAATGAGGAACATATATAAGCAATGATCCAATGACAAACTTTGATTTCTCCCTCTCCTCCTTCATACACCCTCTGCATCCTGACACTCAAGGGGCAGATTTTCTCATGAGAATGATATATCTTCCAAGTGCAGTGTGCAGCAATTCTGTGAATTCTCACAGCACTCTGGTGAGGAAGGTCCCCCCGCCTTTCCTCACTTAACTAAGTGGGCACTCAATCAGAGAGCGCACAAATGATTTGCCTCAGGGCCTCCGAGAGGAATAATGATAGGTTTGTGGGGTCTCTGATGCAATTACAAGTAAGCTGATGGAAAGATTTTAAGGCTGCAATTTGGAAATGTAAAAGGTTAATACAGGCTAGATGTTTTTGTTCCAAATTCAATTTCTGGGACAGCTGACCAGTGCTAGATGCATTCCTCCAGTTTGGAAGTGTCCTTTGTGTCAGGGCTGTCTGGAGCTCCTGCCAGGTTTTCTCACCTGCTCTCACCCCAGCTGTTCCCCTGGAGCATCCAGTGAGATGTAGATGATTCTAGTTCTTTCTGAATCTTCAGAGGCCACCGTTTGACAGCCCTGGTTTCAGGAACTAGTGGGTTTAGAATTAAGCTCCTTGTTGCATTATTTCTGAGGGGCTGGCAGTGGGTTCAGGCCAAATAGCCACAGCAAAAGGTACTGGCTCCCAAACTGGGGAAGGGGGTGCTTCTATTAGCCCCTTTCTGCTGGACTGCATAGTCCCTTGGGAATTGACCATTTACTTCTTCCCAAGGAACTGGTTCTCACGGCCTCTGGAGCCAGACTCCGCGGTTTGTTCTAGCTCCATTCCTGTTAGTTATGTGACTTTTGACAGCTACTTAACCCGAGTCTTTATTTTCTCATCTGTAAAATGAGGATAAAGACCCCTCTTGGGTACAAATGGTTGGGTTGGAACTTGATTGCACTTACCCTGAGTCTTAGGGATGTGGTCTCCAACCAGGTGCCGTCTCCTGCTGCTGCAGCTGTGTCCTATAAGCTTAATTTCAGCACATTTTCTCCCCTTTGCACCCATTTCCCCTTCACTCCTGATGCTTTACCAACAGCTTGTGAGGGCTGGTCTTCATGGTCACACTGTAAGCTCCCCGAGGGCTGGACCCATGATCATATTCTCAGCTCTGCATTTCCTATGCCAAGCTCAGTGCCTGGCATATGAAAAACCTCACTCAGTTCATATTTATTAAATTGTTCTAATTCTTCAAATGGTGTTGTGGTCAATTCTGACTACACACATTGCCATCTATGCATTGGGTACAAATAAGACAGTCAGAAGGTGGAAAAAACAAAAACAGTAGTTAAAATTAGAACAATTCAAAGTCACGTATAATTGGTACTTAAATTCATGCAATCATCAAAATTGTATCTAACGGATCCCTCCTGAGGTGGGGACCTACAGAGAGTAGTGATGACTGTGAATTTGTTCCTACTCACCTGAGGTTCCTCAGCATCCAAAGATTTAACATCCTAAATAGCAAAGCTTAAGCCAAGACTTGAAGACTTTCCTCTATGGCCCAGATTCATGGGGCCTCAGTTTATCTAGTGATCTCGGGGTTATTTTTTAGAGCAACCACAGAGAATGGGAACTCTGTACTGAGATTGAAAATGACTCTCTCACAGAGTTAGGAAAGACTAATAAAAAATGCTGTGTTTAAGGAACAGAGCATAATTTCTGGCACTCAATGAATACTTCACTGCTTCACATTGATGAACATGCCTGTCACTTAGTGTCGTTCCTCATGTTGTGTTTATTTGTGTCTTCATTCACTTGGGCTCTGTTATCCAAGTTCCATCACTATCTGTGCAAGTTTGGGTAAGTTACTTGATTTCTTTGCCCAATTTCCATATCTGTGACGTAGAAATGATAATGATATCTCCTTTCAGAGTTGTGGTGGGCATTCAATAAGATAACACACACTACCGAAACATAATAAGCGCTTTATGAAAGCTATTAATTAGCAATATATTATTTTATTTGTTAGGTACTAAGTATAGAGTGTTAAATGTCTCAAAGCAAAAGTGTGGAATAAGGTTTGAAAACAGAACTAAGTGGCTATATGAGTGAGAGTTGACTTTTTGAGCATTTCTAGCATTCTCAAATTTTTTACATGAAGCCTAAAAGAATGCTAGTCCTTGGATGATTTTACATTCAAGTTGATAAAAAAAAAAAGTGAGGTTGATCTTCATGGGATGTGGCAAGAGAGATGAAAGCATGAATGTGTAGGCTGAACCTGGATCATAAAGTTAGGGTTGATGAGAGACAGGGGTCAGAACCATGGTGAGCTTTAAGAAGAGGTGGGGAGGGGCTCCACACATTGGGAGAAAAGAGTCTTGTGGGATTAGAGGCAGTTGCCCTGCTCTTTCCTTCACATTGATAGCTGTATTTCCAACAGAGATTCCTCAATGGAAACAACTGTCCTTGAAGGAAATATCAGTTTTTACCTTGTTTTGGAGATGCTGCAGAACATTGTTCTTCCGTCACATAAAACCTTTTATTGGAAGTTTCTCATAACAATTTTTGTTTAGAGGTACGTTCAAGGAAAACACCTATCTCTTTTTGTCTTATGGATAATAAAAGGTAGAGCTTCTGTCTGTATTTCTATTAATATCTGGCCCACAGGGAGCTCAGAACACAAATCCCAGCTCAACTATAGCTAATGATAAAAACTTTATGACTATGTTGTTTGCAGTCTCTTTCTCTCCCAGATCGATAAATTCCTTTATCTATCTTTTGTAATCTCTAACTACACTAATTCATATTTTTCTCTAGTCTAGATTTTAGAATTTAAACTTAACAATTTTATTTTGTGTGTGTGTGTGTGTGTTTTTTTTTTTTTCTATTACCATCTTAAAACCTGTCACAGGAAAAAGGTGGGCTCTAAAAAATTAACTAACTGAATAAGCAAACGCGTTCCTTCTTACAGGAGTAGTCGATGAGAAACCAAGTGGGCAAGGACGCATGGAGAGTACGGCTATGTAAACAGCCACAGCAGGCACCTTACCACGTGCACCAGAACTGCAGGTGTGATTATTTACAACAACTCCAAACTGCTGTAATCTCTGACTACGGAGTTCTCTTTCATGTAACTTGCACCTGTGACTTTTACCAGATTTGACAATTTGCTTGACTATTGTGGTAAAAATTTGGATTCTTCCTTTGTCTTTTCGCTTATTTCCTGTTACTGATCCATCTCCAGCTCCTGGCCCTCGTCTTTACCGTCTCTATTGAATACATGTTCATTCGTCCATCTTCATTTAATTTTCATCATTGGCTCATGGGTTGACTCCACTTCTGACCCTCATTCGTACCTGCTAATACCATTCTGTCCAAGGTTCTAAGGTTGGGATTCGCTCTTGGCCGTAACTCTCCAGGCTACATGTTCAAATCCATACCACCATGGCAGGTTGACACCTGCTTTAAAGAGGAAACTAGGAGAGGATGATTATTTAGCTCAAAGGGATGTGCCTGTTCCTTGGGTCCTTAAGATCCATTCCAATTCTGACATCCTATATTAGAATAGTGAAGAACAGGTAACATGTGTAGCCTCAATACATCACCCAGTGAACATTAATTCTAAAAATAATATAAGATCTTACAGTTTTAGAACATTTACATATTTTTTTAAAAAACGTTGATCCATATTACTTGCAGTTCCATGTCATGGATGAGAATGAGTCTCAGAGACCTTAGCTGATTTACTCAAAGTCAACAGTAGTAGGAAGTGAAGACACCTTTGCACGTGAGCACAGATATTCTGTTTCCAAAGTTCTTTCTCCTCACATTGATTACATGGACACATTTTAAGAGAAGTAAGAAAAGAGATATTTTGGAAGGCAGGAGAGTGAACCACTTCATGTATTCCTTAAAATGTAAGAGAATCTTTAAAATAGTATACAGTTTCTCAAGAATGGGTATTGCATAAATACCCCATTTGAAAGGGAGAAAATCTGCATAGCCTGAGGAGGAGAAGCCTTGCTTACAGAAAAAAATTCTTGCTCTTCTTTAATTATGCCATTACCAAAAAAAGGATAAGTGTATATTATTACACTTTTACCAGTCCTGGCAATTAAGATTTTAATCTGAATGCCTACTAGAGCTTGTAATGAGATTGTATCCCCTATTAAAAGAATGATCCGGTCGTGTAATAAAAAACATTTCAGTTCTACTTAGTATGCTACTGGTCTTAGAGGGAAGTACTAAAGGCATTAAAATGCATCCTACGTGAGGAAGAGCCACACCAGAATGTTTATGGCGCTTATAAGGTCTAAAGTATTGAGAATTAAAACCTTGTTGGGTTTATTTTGTATATTTTTTCCAGTTCAGTTATTCCAGGTTTGGAAATTTTAATTGTCCTTTTTTTGTTTGTTAGTATATTCCTGAAAGAAAGTACTATAATTTTTACAAGTAATGAGCAGAACCAGTACAGAAATGTGTCCTCTTTTGACTCATTGAAGGCTGTTGGTTGATTCTCTAAGTAACAGTACAATGAAAGACATCTTTATTATTACCTTGTAGGTTTATTTGAACTCCTTACAGTATGTTAGGTATTCTTTTAAAATTTCTTTTGAATCTAAAGATTTTCAGTTGTTTTCAAAATACATTTGTCTAAAAACTTTGCTGATAGTTACCTATTGTCTGGGAGTCGCTTCTCATTTTATGCCTGGATTTTTTCCCTGTACAGTAGCCACAAGAGATATTTCCTGGGGGTTGGGCAGAAGATAACAATAGACCTACCTCCAACTGACAGGCTAAAGCAAAAAGATCACAGGTGATAATGAAATCTTGGAGTGTAAGTACTCTGAGGGGCAGCTATACACAAAGGCTCTCTTGATCATGTGTTTGAGTCTTTCTCTCTCTCTCTCTCACACTCTTACTTTCTACAATCTTTGCTACATCACAGAGAGAGGGAGAACAAGCCTCCCCTAATTCTTTCTGGAAAAATCCTGATGAGGAGCCTCTTTCCATAGCTTAGATCACATGCTGATCTTGGGACCATTCTCGGAGACTTTTACCTGTGCAGGCTGAAGCCACAGGACCACCCTTGGTGCAGGAGAGAAGAGCCAGCTCTATCTTCATGAAGGAATTGACAGAAGAAGGGATTGGTTCCCTGAAGGACAATCAGGGTGTGGCAACAATTGGGACATTACTAGAAGCAGCAAGCTGAGAGGAGAGACGTGAAAACCTGCAGATGCCGTTTATGGTAGCTGTCCATTATCTCCCTAGGCACTGGCTTGATGAGCTTCTACCTCCTGCAGAATGTTAACTTTTGGGTAACAATGAGTCTTAGAAAATTATTTCTGCCATTCCGGCAAAATCATTCTGAACTTCTATCTCCTCGTTCCTGTTTAAAGCTTTGGGACCACACAGAACACACCCATACCTTTTTCACAAGATAGTGTCCTGGATACAAGGAAACAACAGCCTTGCTTCCCTGCCATCTTTTTTTTTTTTTTTTTTTTTTTTTTTTTTTATGCCAAACTTCCCTTGTTCCTCAACCCTTTCTCTTATTTGAAGCTTGGATGTCTTTCTCTACATTCCCCATCATATTTATTCAATCACTGAGTCCTCATGATTCTACCTTCTCAACTAGCTCTCAGAACACCTTTCCTTCTCCATTTTCAACACCACTACTTTAGTTCATGATGTTATCACTCTTCATGGGAACTACTGCAAACATTCCCAGTGGCTTTCTTTTCCTTTCAGTCTCACTCTCTTATTTTCATTATTTATTCTACCATTCGAGTTGTTCTTTCTGAAATATACCTCTGAAAAGGCACAAAACAGCACTGTCATGTTTTGTGACATGCGTGAGTCATGTCACAGTTATGTGGTGCTTGCATAACTCTCAGCTAGGCAACAATCTCACTATTCAACATAGCCCTGTTCTATTACCATCCTATTCTGTTGCACACCGGCTCCCTCTACTAGAATGTAAGTTTCTAGAGGGAAGTGTCAGTGTGCCATCCAACTCTGTCTTCACAGCTCCTGGAACATAGGAGTGAACATGTTCAGTAACGTTTCTTGAATCACTGTGGAATACAGTGGACCTGGTCCGTTAGCCTCTCCTCATTCTGGCACCATTACTCTTGAAAGAGGTTCCCAGATCTGGATCTGGTATACCTGGTGTGTTTTGATCCATACAGTATAAGGTATAAGAATCCTCCCACCTTTCTGGATTATTTGCTTTAATGAAAGCAACATGCAGTCAAATTGATGTTTATGTCAGATTCATTACGCAGTTACCTTAATTGAGATAGTTCTATGTTAAACCCGAGGTTTCCTTCCCCTGTCACGTACTGTAACTTTCACACTTTTTTGCATAATTGATCTGTAGTTGTTTTAGAGTCGTTTCTAGAGGGCACCATCTTATTTTTTTAGGGGAAACAACTGAGACTGAGAAAGAAAATATATGTTAATTTTGGAAGTAGATTATTTTCCACTAGGGGTCTTTGGTAATGTTACGGCACTCTTTTATTTAAATCTTTCAACTGTGTGTGTTTGGGAAGGGCAGGGCAACATTACCCACCTAGGGGGCATTTGGAAATGTCTGGGGACAGTTTTGGTTGTCATAGTATATGTGTATGTGTGAGTGCTACTGACATTTGGTGGTCAGAGACCGGGAATGCTACTAAATATCCAGCAGTGCACAAGACAGCTCGCACAACAAAGAATTATGTGGTCCAACCTGTCAATGCTGCCAAGGCTAAGAATTCTATTTAAGAGCTAAAAACCATCACCATCATGCCAACACACTGACCAGGAGAAACAAAACAAATACTTAAACTGATAGGCTTATCGGTGGTGGAACAGAGCTCACAATCTTTTTCTAATTTTTGTTGTCTTTCTAATAATGTATCATGGAAATTCTTCTCAATTCATGCTTCAGGAGGTTAAAAACAACCCATATCTTTTGATTTTGTTTATCTCATGCTTGTCTCTCTCTCTCTCTGTTGCTTTTTTTTTGAGTCTCACTCTGTCACCCAGAGACACTTAACTGAACAAGCAAAAAGAGTGCAACGGTGTAGTCATAGCTCACTGCAGCCTCAAACTCCCAGGCTCAAGCAATCCTCCCACTTTAGCCTCCTTAGTAGTTGGGACTATAGGTGCACACTACCATGCCTGACTAATATACTTAATATTATATATTTGTAGAGACAGAGTCTTGCTGTGTTGCCCAGGCTGGTCTCAAATTCCTGGACTCAAGTAATCTTTCTGTCTTGGCCTCCCAAAATGTTAGGGTTACATTAGGTAGGAGCCATTGCACCTCGCCTCACCCTTCTCTCTTTACCTAAGAGCACATAAACACAGAGTGTATGTATTACTTGCTTTATCTTTCCTAAACTTATCACTATCCACTCTGGATTGTTGGCTCCTCAACAAATATTAGCCTTCAATTATTGCGTTGAACAAGTTGTGTTATTCTGTTGAACAAGCATTGACAAAGGACCCAATAAATATGTGCCATATGCTGCCCATAGACACCGAATGAGTCAACGAAGAGAATCATATCATTGTATTCCCAAGTTATGCACAAAATATTATATTATCATTTTGCCAACAATGTCCTATAATGTTAATCAAATGAACATTCTAATTCCCTGCATAAAAATAAGGGATTGAGATCTAAGATTTTGAAAAATTTGGGAAATATGATGATGTATAAAGCTTTATAGTTTTCCTCAAGGAATTCACAATTCAGTGATGGCAACGTGTGAACAGACTAATTTCAACACAGCAATAATTTCTGTGAAAGCAGTATGCACCAACTTTTATGATAATTTAGCAAACGGGCATCTAACCCAGCCTGGGGGGTCAGAAAGGATTCTTTCAAGAAGCATTATTTGAACAGAGTCTTGGCGAGGTTAGAAAAGGGTCAAGAGAAGATTTGGTGAGAGAAAACCGTATAATCAAAGACATGGAGAAATGGGATGCTTGTCTTGGCTCCTTACACTAGAACAGAAACTTGGTTCAAAGAAAAGCCCATTCCCTGTCTCATCTCTGCCCTGGGGAATTTAATCCTGTTGTAGATGCAGATTCTAAGGGAGCCTACTCCCATTATTCTCTAACGTGTCAAGGTTCTCAGGAAAACCTTATTCTATTTTTTTTTTTTTTTGGTCTATCTGATTCAGACAGAAGTTATTAAACTCTTCTGGCTTTTTTTTTTCTTTAGCCAGACACTCTATTAGCTATTTCACATCCACGATCTCCTGTACTCTCCTAACAAAGTGAGCTATACCTTGGATTAGAGACAGCTAGACGTTCCTCCATTTCCACTCCCCACTTCTTATTAGTGGTAAAGTCCCCTGTGCTGGACATAGGAAAGCCCAGATTAACACTAAATTTTCCAACCTCCCTTGCAGCTACGTTCTGGCCAGTGGGATGTTAGATGAAGTGTTGTGTGGAAACTCCCAGATACTTTCCTTAGCAGGGATCTAGTGTAGATGCTTTGCCCTTTTTTCTTTATAGACTGGTTCCTGCTGGTTTGAACATAGGCCTGAAGGCTAGGATTTGAGAAGTCTTTTTAGACTACAGCATGGAGGAAAAACAAGATAGAAGGAACCTAGGCTCTAAAATTTCGGTGGAGCAGAGCTGCTGTGAGTTCAGTCAAGTTTGCCTTTGGATTTTTTACAGGTTAGAAAAATAAACGCCTGCCTTCTTTGTCCTCTGTTACTTTTGGGTTTCTTTCACTTGCAGCTGAACAAATCATATCCATTTTATAGATGAGAAAAATGAAGCTCAGAAAAATGAGATTGTCTTTCAATAGTGTCCACCGTAGTAAATGTTTGGAGCATAGGTATTCTGATGTTAAGACAAAGGCTTTTGTCACTCTTCCAGGCTGTTTCGCTTGGTGTGATTTTTTTTTCTATCTCGCTTTAATTAAATTATGATTGCCTGTGGCTGGGTCTCGACACAATTTGACCCAGAAGTCCTTTAATGTTGATCTGATTTAACTCTAATTTTCGGGAAATGGCTCTTGGGGATGTTTACTTCAGAAATTAAGGGGCTGAAAGATTGGTAGGGCAGTAGGATAAAGAATGTTCATTAGACACCATGACAGTAAACTTTGCTATCTTCATTCTGTAGTACAATCCATTGTTTATCCAATCATCTTTTAATTAATTAGCAATTAAGCTTGCTAAGGATATGAAGATGCCCATTAATAAAGCTTGGCAAATTTCTCTCATGGTCTGAGGAAAAATGAAGTTTAGTCACCTATAATTTTAAAGCCAAAATAAGTTTCCTTTCTTATTATAATTTATTATTTATTTTTGCTGGGAGTTCTCACTGTGGCAAATACTCTGGAGAAAGAACGTGAGACCAATGTTGTCATCCCAGCTTTGTCTATGTCAGGTTGAGTAACATGCTAATCCTAATTGCTAGTTAAGATGACACCCCAAATAACTGGAGAGTAAAGTGAGGTATGATTCTTTCACCTTGTCTTAGGAAAAAAATCATATATGCACAGAGTAACAAGGACCTAAGAGTTTGTTGTCTCCAATATCCTCATTTTGGAAAATGCAAAATAAAACAAGCAAAAAATACAAAGAAAACCAAAATGAGTGCCAAATAACTCAACTGGCTATTTGCTAACCCAAAATGACCTATATTTTGGTTAAACTGCATGGACATAACTCCATTTTTCACTTTATTGACAGAAGCTTTAAAATGTATCTGTCATAGGCTAACAAAAGCAATGCACTATAACGAATAAGATTAAAGTGTGTTCCTTAGGATGCCGGCAGGTGTCCTTATGCAAATTGTGTTGTTCATAGTCCAGATGTTACATCCGTCAACTATCTTTGCTCAGCACTATGGACCCTAATATTGCCAATTAGTTTGTGTCAATTATGATCCAATTCTGGTCTGAGTAAGCTAGAGTGTTTACCAACCTCTTCTTTGTCTTTCTGTCCCCCAAAACAAGCCTTTTTCAGTATCTTGGCTTATGTAGTTTTCTCCAAATGGAAAAGCTTCCAGCCTCTCATGTTCCCAATCTTACTCTTGTTCTAAGGATCGTTAGTCTCATCTTTGCAGATATTTGCTCTTTTTGAACCTTTTGAGAATACAGAAGGTACTGGATTAATACTTGCTGATGAAACAAGTGGAAAGTAGGTGGCTGTGTTATTCTAAACTCATGTTCACTTTCTTGGCTTCACATATGGCCAAAATGTGTTCATTTTATTGGGCAGAGATTCTGTGTTGGTTTATAATGCCATTGAAACAAACTGAGTAGAAAGTGTGATAAATACCAGTTGATAATATATTAAACAATGGAAAGAAATACCGTGCAAAATGTAGTGGTTAGGCGTTTATTACTATTTGGGATTACTGCTGCTCTCTAGGTGACTATTTAATGCCAAGTCATAGCTGAGATTTCTTAGGTTGACCTACAAATATTTGTGACTCTTAAAAAGAGAAGATACACACCTTCTCTTAGAATGGCAAAATCCAAAGCACCACCAACAACAAATGCTGACGGAGATGTGGAGCAATACAAACTCTCATGCATTGCTGCTGGGGATGCAAAATGGTACAGCCACTTTAAAAGACAATTTGGCAGTTTCTTACAAAACTAAACAGATTCTCCTTACCATATAATCGAGCAGCTGCACTCCTTGGTATTTACCCATGGATGAGTTGAAAATTTATATCTACACAAAAACTTGGACACGTATGTGTATAGCAGCTTTATTAACAACTCCAAACTAGCTGGGCACAGTGGCTCATGCCTGTAATCCCAGAGCTTTGGTAGGCCAAGGTGGGCAGATCAGAGGTCGGGAGTTTGATACAAGCCTGGCCAACGTGGTGAAACTCTGTCTCTACCAAAGATACAAAAAATTAGCCGAGTGTGGTGGTGTGCACCTGTAATCAATCCCAGCTACTCAGGAGGCTGAAGCAGGAGAATCACTTGAACCTGGGAGGAGGAGGTTGCAATGAGCCGAGATCACACCATTGCACTCCAGCTCTGGGTGACAGAGTGAGAGCTGTCTCAAAAAAAAAAAAAAAAAAAAAAGCCAAACCTTGAAAATAACCGAAATGTTTTTCAATTGATGAACAGATAAGTCAACTGTGGTATATCCAGACAGTGGACCATTATTCCACTCTAAAAAGAAATGAGCTATCATGCTATGCAAACACGTGGAACTTTAAATGCATGTTACTAGGTGAATGAAACCAGCCTGAAAGGCTATATGACGCATAATTTAAACTGTATCACATTCTAGGAAAGGCAAAATATAGAGACAGTAAAAAGATCAGTGGTTGCCAGGAATTAGGGTAGAGGGATGGATGAATAGAGAGTGCAGAGAGTTTTTAAGGTAGTAAAACAACTGTGTTTGATGCTATAATGGTGGATACATGACATTATACGTTTGTTCAAACCCATATAATGCACAATAGCAAGAGCAAACCCTGATGAAACTATGAAAATGATGTGTCAACACAGGCCAATTGCACCAAGTGCACCACGCTAGTGGGAGATGTTGACAACGAGGGAGGCTATGAGTGTGTGGGGGTAGGGGCCATACAGGAGCTCTTTGTACTTTCTGCTCAATGTTCCTGTGAAAATAAACTTTCTCTAAAAAATGAGGTCTATTTAAAAAAAGAGAAAGAATTGACATTTTTGCACCTACAGTGTGCCAGGCATTGTGGTGGACACTTTGATAAAACCATCACATCTATCCATTCAAATGCTGTGGGCTGGGCATAGTGGCTCACGCTTGTAATCCCAGCACTTAGGGAGCTTCAGGTGGATGGGTCGCTTGAGCTTAAGAGTTTGAGATCAGCCTGGGCGATATGGTGAAACCCTGTTCTACCAAAAACACAAAGTTAGCGGGGCATGGTAGCAGACACCTGTGGTTCCAACTACTAGGAGGACTGAGGTAGGAGGATCACTTGAGTCTGGGATGCGGTGGTTGCAGTGAGCCAAAATCATGCGCCTGCACTCCAACCTGGGCAGTGACAGAGCGAGACCTGTCTCAAAACAACAACAATAACAACAACAAGCAGCTATGAGCAGCAGATTGGAGAACTCGGACTCAGAAAGCTAAGAGAGAAGAATTCACACCTGTCAGGTTCTGAAGTCCCGTTTGTCTTTATTCAACCGTGTTACCCTTCAAACCTACAATGTTTGGGGAAACATCCCCCAGCCTTCCACTCTTCTCCCTACCAGCTCCACTCCACGAACAAGCTGGGCCCATTGTCTATGACTCATGGGCAGAAGTCAGAAACTACCTGAGAAGTCCTATAAAAAGCAGTCTGGCTTTCTGCCTTCCTCATTACTGCACCTGGGATAATTATACTGGCCCTTTGTCTGTGGAAACTGACATCAAAGGCCCTGACAAAGAGTATCTCTGGTGGGAACTATGATTATCCCTATTTTATGGCTGGAGAAACTGAGGAATGGATTCGTTAAGTGGCTTGCCCAAGGTCAGCTGGTGAGTCAGGGAATTGAGTCTGCATCTCTTGGACTCCCATGCTACGTGCAAGCTCTTGCACCATAAATCTGCTGGTAGCTGCAAATACCTGCCATGTTCATTAGACTATTACCATTCTCTGGGTAAAAATTAAGGGATTAAATCCAGCAAACCATAGCATCTGTATCATTCTGAGGTCTGCAGGAAAGAAGTCTCTATTTCTGGGAACTAGGTCAGCAGTCTTAGTGTTTTGATTGAGCTTCTGGAGTAGGGATCTCGGGAATAAAATTGCACCAACTCAAGAAACTGTCAGCCATATAATCAGTGGCCATGTTCATCCCCTAGAGAAGTTCATCTTGCTGGTCATTTAGGAGCCTCACTTCATTTTGTCTTTGGTTCTCACTTGGGTTTTAAAGTACAGTGGAACACGATGATTCTATAATTGAGGAGGGTTTGGGATGTAGAGAAGCCACAAGGGATAATGCAGTTTCCTGGCTGAGGACAGTGGGGCCATATTACTCCCCTGTCTGAATGAGTGAAGTGCTGCCACAGTGGTTTCAGGACACTGGAGAAAGAGTGGCCTCGAGATGGAACTTCAGACCCTGGATTGAGGGACACAGTCAGCTCTAAACCAAAAACCCTGAATTTTCTGTCTTCCTCCTTCCAATCTCTGGCCACCTGGCAGCAAGGGAGATGTGTAGAGACCATGGATGCAGGCCACACAGCTCAGTGTGGAGAAGGGCAAGAACGGAGATGGATGAGCACACAGAAGGTACCCAGCACATTACTTCACTTCCTGTGGCCCCATCTATAAGCCCCTCTCCCCCACAGTGTCTACACTCTAAGGGATGATGGCAAGAATTCATAGTCGAGTGCATTAGATAGATTTAGACGATGCATGTATCCTTAGACAAATTACTTGGAGTTACTATCTCAGGACCTCAGTTTCCTCCTCTGCAAAATGGGGATAAGAGTAAATATCTCATAGTATAAGTGTGAAGTCCATATGAGAAAATATATATAAAGTATCCAAGGTGGTGGATGGCATGTAATAGGTATTCACAGTTCACTGATTACTTTACATTTGGCTTACATACCCACCCCACTCCCTTTTTCCATTACAAGCCATGCTACAGTGAATGTTTCTGTATATGGACGTCCCCCTTGTCCTGTGGATTTCACTGTATTGTGTATTGGGCTTTATTCTTAAGAGAGTTGTAGAATTGGACTCAGTAGAAAGATAGATGGGCATCTGCCTCACTGTACGCTCCCTCCATTTTCCTCTCCCATTTTGTAAGATAAGGATACCGCCTCATCAGAATTAGACATTTTGGTCAGCCTAAGTACAAATCTGACCTTGCTTTGGAATAGGGTAGGTTACAAAAATCTTAGTTTTTGCCCCATGGCTCCGTGGCTGTTGGTTGGTTTTCCACAGAGAAAAGGACCCCAACCTGAGATTTTTGTTTGGTGGCTCCAGATTTAAGTGTATGTGATTGCCTGTTTAAACTGCTCTGAGCTTTTATGCTACCTGTTCAGTTTTTCCGTATAATAAACCATTTGACACTTCGACAGGCTCGTGGTCTGTAGGTAGGCATTTTACATAATAACACTTGGAAAGAGCTAAGGTCAATGGTATGCCCAAAGTAGCACAGTTGCTGAATTACAGTACTTAGTGTAGCACCCATTTCTTCTATTTCCCATGCACTGTGCTATGGCCATCATGTAAAACTGTCGAAAATTATTAACCTGTGCTTAATAAATACAGAATTAAATAAGTTTATCCAGTACTAAAAAAATCTGGCATAGACCTAACTTCAGGGTGCACATAAATCATCCTGTAAACGGGCAATTCTTCCCTCTGAGGACCTGTTGTGTATGGAAAGTACATTTCATTAGATTCTCCAAAGCCCCATTTATTTAACAGCTTTCTTCCAATTTAATATCTTGCATCTAATGGCACTGGTGCCATGATGATAGACATCATGAAAGTGCAGAGCAATGGGAAGAGGTGGATAAATACCCTGGTTTATATGGGATAAATTATGCATTAGAATTGCCCTTTCCCTATTTGCTTGTCAGTTCATTTCCTCACCTGATTCACCTCTAAAGCATTATTCCATCTTAAGACCACTGTTTATGGGGCAGAATGTTTGGATGGCTTGGTGCAGAATGGATTTTAGTAACAGGCTTATTTCTCCAAAATAGCATTTTCTCCTTTAGAACGCTGTGCTTTGAGGAATCATTATCAACATGTAAATTGAAATTCCCAGAACCTAGGGCAAAGGTGATTAGAGCTTATGTAGAACTCACTAAAGAAGACATTAAATTCACTCTCAAATAATTGACTCAAATGTGCTTATCTATTCTACTCTCTCTCTCTCTCTCTCTCTCTGTTCCCCATCAGCCACCCCTCCCCGACATTCCTCTATACTTTGCTCCATTTTTTTTTTTTTTTTGAGACGGAGTTTTGCTCTTGTTGCACAGACTGCAGTGAAATGGCGTTATCTCGACTCATTGCAACCTCTGCCTCCCAGGTTCAAGCGATTCTCCTGCCTCAGCCTTCTGAGTAGCTAGGATTACAGGCGCCAGCCACCACACCCAGCTAATTTTTGATATTTTTAGTAGAGACAGGGTTTCACCATGTTGGCCAAGCTGGTCTTGAACTCCCGACTTCAGGTGATCCTCCCCTCTTGGGCTCCCAAAGTGTTGAGGTTACAGGCGTGAGCCACCATGCCTGGCCCCATTTTTATTTGACCAAATTGTAAGCAAATGTGAAACTCCCTATTTAAATTTTATTATTTCTTCATAATTTTACCACTTACATATAATTCCCTAAATGATATAAGGTTTATTTCTGTCTGTTTGGGCTTTATTTGAACAGAATCATACCACATATGTTTTTCTGTGACTTGCTTTTTTCTCTTGTCATTGTGTTTCGAAATTCATCCATATTAATGTGCATAGTTGTAGTCATTCCTTTTGATGAGTGAAGCAGTGGTCATCAGATGTTGTTCATCTGTTCTTGTGCTTTCTGTAGGGGTTCATTAGCAGGTTCTGGGACGACACTGCTTGTAGGGGTGTTGGGGTAGGGAAGTCTATGGCAGCTCCAGACTTTGCCTACTTGGCTCAAGAACTTGGATATTAGAATCTTGTAGTATATTCACTGTACATGTTCAAGTTTATTGTTCAGTGCCAGAGCATTCCCCAAATGGCTGTGTCAATGTATTTTCACACCAGCCACGTGTTAGAAGTCTCATTGCTCCACAATTTAACTGACATTTGGTGTTGGCACCTTTAAAATTTTTGCCAGTCTGTCATGCATGAAATGGTAACTGTCTGTGAGTTCCATATACATTTCCCTGATTCCAAAGAGGCTAAGCATTTTATGTTTTTGGACCATTTGTGCCATTTGTGTGTCATCTCTGTGTAATGCTTATCCATAAGTTTTTCCCATTCTATTTGGTTGCCCTTTTTAAAAAAAATTGGTTTGTAGAAAATATTTATAGATGCTAGATACAAAGCCTTGTTGATTATGTTTAAAAAAGTCTTCACTCAGCTCAAGGCTTTTCACTTTATTGTGTCTTTTGATGAAGAAAATTCTTAACTTCAATGTAGTAAAAGTTGTCAATTTTTTCTTGTAAGATTTGCACTTTCTTGCGTTTTTTAATAAACATATTTCTATACCACCAAACCACAAATATTTCTCTTATGTTGCTTCTAATAGCTTTATAGTTTGGCTCTTCACCTTCAAATCATTCCACTTGAAGTTGATCTTTGGCTGGGATCAAATATCAATGTAATACTCATGAATAATTATTATTCCAGTGCAATTTATTAAACAGTGACCATTTTGCAAATAACAAAGTTTCCACTTTGGGTATATGTTTGTTCATAGGCACTCTATTTTTTTCCATTTGTCTTTTTGTTAATTTCTGCACCAGCGCCACACTGGCTTAATCCCTAAATCTCTGTAACAATTATTGATATCCTCCTGGGGAAGTCCCATAACTTTGATTTACATCCTCAGGAGCATCTTGGCTATTCTTGGACTTTTGTTCTTTTGTACAAATTTTAGAATCAGCTCCAATTTATGAAAATATGCTGTTAGGATTTTTGGCAAAATATCATTAAATTTATAGATCAATTTGGGGAACATTAGCATCTTTAAGATACTGTCTTACTTAGAATATTATATAGCTTACCGTTTATTTAGATTTCCTTCAATGTCTTTCCATAAAGTTTTACAATATTGTTCATAAATGGTTTACATTTTTTGTTAATTATTGTGTGCATTATATTTAATAATGCCACTATGAATATATCGCTTTAGAATTATATTTTCTGTCTCATTTTTACTGGGAAAAATTCATTTATATTTTCTGTCTTTCTGACTCTTTTTGTTTATAAATTCTGACCCAAACTTTAACCTTTCCACAATAAGAAACCAACTTAATTTTTGCATATGTAAATGCCAATTTACTTTTTTTGAGGATGAATAAGTTTTTTTTTTTTGATAAGCCAAGATTTCCATTTTAAAGTTACAAGAATCAGTTGAGTCTGATTCTTAAAGATCCAGTAAACACGCTTTCTGGGAAAACTGCAAGAAGTATCTCATGTAATATTAGGATATTTCATTAAAATATTTGTACAAGTATTGATTTTTAAAATTAACCTTTCCTTTAGAAATAATTGTAGATTAACACGGAGTTGAAAAATAATACGGAAAGATCCCATGGACCCTCTAGACACTTTCTATTAATCCTAACTTGTTTCCAAACTATAGCACATTATCACAACCAGGATATTGATACTGATACAATCAAGGTAAGAAAGTTTTCACCACAGAAGTTTCCCTTATGTTATACTTTTACAGTCACACTCCGTTCTCCTAACTCACACCCACCCTTTCCATAGTCTCTTCCCTTAAGCTTCACCCTTTCCATGACCCCTAGCAACCACTGATGTTTCTCCATTTCTATAATTTTATCAAGAATGTTATGTAAAGAGAATTATACCTCATTTATTATATATTGTCTTAAGTATTTTCTCTACGTACATTTAGAACCACATAAGACCATATTAAAAATGTTGCTTCGACTATCAAGCATAAATTAGAAAACTAAAAAGGGGAAGCAAAATATATTTACTTGTAATTTTCCTCTTTCTGTTATTCTTTCTTTCTTCCAGTTGTCCGAAGATCTCTTCTTTAATCATGTCCTTGCTGTTCAGAGAAATTCCTTTAGTCATTTTTTTAGGGTAGTTCTGTTGACAAAAAAATTTTCTGCAGGAGGTAAGTGGGGAGGGGAGGGTGGGGAGGGATAACGCAGGGAGAAATGCCAAATATAGTATGCACCTAAAGTTAAATAAAGACATTAAAAAAATTTTTTCTGCTTATTTTTCATCTGAGAATTTCTTGATTTCCCCCTCATTGCAGGAAACCATTTTTTTGGTTATAGAATTTTGAGTTTACAGGTTTTTTTTTTTTTTTTTTTTCAGTGCTTTAAAAATTTTACATCACTTTGTTCTGGCCGTCAAGGTTTCTGATGAGAAATCTGACATTCATATAAAAAGTCATTTTTTCTCAGTACTTTCCAATATTTTGTTTGTCCTTAATTTTCAGAAGTTTGTCTATGATGAACCCTGCCTAGTTTTCTTCTGGTTTGTCCTGCTTGGGGTTTGCTCAGCTTTTTGAATCTATAAGTATATATCATGTTCTTTGCGGAGACCTGGATATTGATTTATAAAGTAATTGCTTTCTGATTTTATCGTTTTCTTCTTTTCATGTGAATATTCTTTGTCAATTTTCTAATGCACTAACTGTTGGTTATTATTCTTTCAATATAAATATTGAGGTTTGTAAATATTACTTTATATCATTTAGCTGTTATCCAATACACTCGGTGACTTGCTCTCAGTCATATGTTTATAGGTTTCTTGGGGGCTGGCTGATACAGGTTTATAAATATACGTCTGTATCAGCTGTAGCCACAAAATATGCTGTGTAAAGAACTACTACAAATCATTCTGATTTACACCTGTGTGCATTGGCTGGGTTTGGCTGATCTAGGTGGGATTCTGCTGTTTGTTTTTTTCCAAATTATAGATTAAGTTCAGGTCTATTCCATGTGTCGCTCACTCTTTTTAGATCACAGAGTAGGACGTTTTTCTCACCATTATGACAGAAGTGTAAAAGGGCAAACCCCATTATATATATAAACACATTTAAGCCTTTGCTTCAATTGTATCTGCTCATATACTGTATTAGTCTGTTTTTGTATTGCTATAAAGGAATATCTAAGACAGGGTAATGTATAAAGAAAACAGGTTTTATTTTGGCTCACGATGCTGCAGACGGTACCCGAAACGTAGTGCCAGCTATGCTTCTCATGAGGGTCTCAGGAAGCATCAATACATGGAAGAAAACAAAGGAGGGAACGGGGGAAGATGCCACAGTTTTTTAAACAACCAGATCTTCCTTGCAACACAGAGTGAGAACTAACTCCTTACGGTGAGGAGGGTAGCAAGCCATTCATGAGGGATTCACCTGAATGACCCAAACACCTCCTACCAAGCTCTGCCTTCAACACTGGAGATCACTTTTCAACATGAGACATGGCAGGGACAAACATCCAAATTATATCATATACTATTGATTAAAACAAGTCACATCAGTGGGTGGGGCACTTATCACACCCATGGTAGGACTGGAAAAAAGGTGAATATTTCTGAACAATAAACCAAACTGTCACAAAGTCCAGGCACTGATTTGTTTGCCATCCTATTTTGTGGTTCAGTGCCATTTATTATACTGTTTCTCTCTCTCTCACCACGTGAACACACAGAGTGAAGACCATGTGAGCACACAGCGAGAAGGTGGCCCTCTGCACACCAGGAAGAGGCCCTTCACCACAGCTCAGTCATACTGGCACCCTGATATCAAATTTCCAGCCACCAGAATTGTGAGAAATAAACTTCTGTGGTTTAAGCCACCTAGTATATAATATTCTGTTATGGCAGCTGGAGCAGACTAGGCACTGATATATTTGGATTTATTTGAAAATTTTGATTATGTGCTTTCCACTTGTCCTGTCTTTTATGTTTCTTTTCATTTTTTTCTTTCTTGCCTTCATTGTAATTTAGTTTATTATTTTTTTTCTTTTTCCGTTCTTTTCCCTCTACTTATTTGGCAATTTTATGCTGTGTGACCATCACTATCATTTTAGTAGCTACCTACCTACTTTAACACACATGCCATATTAACAAAGTTTAAATGTAGTATCTTTTCTGTATCCTTGAACAATATAAAAATACATAATTTTAACTGATTATTTTCCCTCCAGCTCCCTTGCTATTGCTACCCTGTATTTTAATTCTATTGCATCAACCTCTAGTTCCCACACGTTACCCTCTTTGTGTATTACAGCTGCAGATTGAGCATGGTTTTCTCTTAGCTGCTTGGTGATATTACTTCAGTATCCTAACTTACGTGGTTTGACTTGGAATTTTTGGCTTCATGATGGTGTACAAGTGATATGCATTCAGTAGAAAGCGTACTTTCAGTATCCAATAAATTACATAAGACATTCAGCACTTTATTATACAGTAAGCTTTGTGGCAGATTTTCCTCGACTGTAGGCAAATGTAAGTGCTCTGAGCATGTTTAAAGGAGGCTAAACTAAGCCATGATGTTCAGGCAGCGAGGTGAGTGAAATGTTTTTTAACTTAAGATGGGGTCATTGGAACATACTCCCATTATAAGCTAAGAAGCATCTGAATGTCCTGGGTTCCCATATTTTTGCCATTTAGAAGTTAGGTAAGTGCATTTTTTTTTCTCTTGTAAGCAGTCTTTTGTTGCTGACACAAATAACTATGCAAAAATAACTACATATTATTTTGTTGAATTTATGTTCTGTCTTTAATATATTTTTGGGATTTGTCCTTGTATCTATCTATCTAATACTTATTCACTAAATTATGACCATATTAATATTTAATATGATTTATTCATTACTTTTATTTAAAATTATATCAAGAGTAAGTCTCATCTTATTAAATATTCTTCTCTTGGTAAATATTTAGTTTCCTTTCCTCTTCTTTTTCCTTCTTTCTCTCCTCTTTCTTCTTCCTTTTCTTTTTTTCTTCTTTGGATACTGTATAAATAATAATGTGACAAACATTCCTATAGATAAATCTTTGTCTATGGCTCTCCTGTAGGTTTTTACGGGTAGAATTATTGGGTCAAACTATACAGATCTTTCAAGGCTTGTCATGGGGCTGAAAAGTGGCTTTCGAGAAAGACTAGTAAATGTGCATTCTGACCAACTGTGCGTGAATTGCTTCATTGCATGACACCCAGACCATCATAGAATCCTATTAATTTAAAAATCTTTTACAACTCGATAGTGAATAATGCTTTAGCCTGATCTAAAAGTAATAGTAATAATAACGCTTCGGTCTGTATTTATGTTTATACAACTACGTATTGTTTGAACATTGGTTTGTTCAAAGGCTTATTTGTAATTTCAAGTTCCTCTTCTCTGAGTTGTTCTTCCAATCCTTTGGCAATTGTACTTGTTCAGTCTTATCAGTCTATATGTAAGCTTTTCTTTTTATTAATACTGTTTCTTCTCATGCAGGTTTGTAGACTTAAAATCTGCCTATATCATGTATTAATTAGCTCGATAATTTATCTAAACATTAACAACACTTCCGGAATATCTACCACATGCTAATTAAGGAATCTGTAGAAAATCTTAAATAGTAATTATTTTATTTTATGGATACCATTTCTTCAAACATTTCTTTTAGTGTATTACAACTTTCCTGTTGTAGGGTATTATTTTTGTTTTAAAGCACATCATACTTTACTAAAAAAATGGCCTGGGAACTAATCTTGTGCATTAAGCTATGCGTAATTTTAATAATAGGGTATATTGGATACACATTAAATATGGCGCTTAGCATTTGGAATATATTGCCTATTCATTAGAATATATCACCCATTTTATAGATGAGAAAATGAGGCTCAGAAAGGTTTAGCATGTACCCTAAGGCCACACAGGAGGTATGGCCTGGGACCCAGTTTTAGACCCACATTTATCTGCCTACAAGAGCCACACTTTCCTTTTTGATGACACTACCTCTCAGCAGCAGTGAGTCCGTCTTGGGCTTCTGTGCATGTCAAAATGCAACCAGGTCCTGTTCTCTCTTCTATGACACTCTGAAGTTTTAGGAGCAAAAATAAAAAAAAATTGTCCCTCTTGGTCAAGTCGTCCCATTAGCAGACAGTCCCATCAGGAGAGAGAGCTTTGGCACTGCTCCACAGTGGGCATCCTTCCCACAGCAATTCTTTTTATATCAGTCACATCCTAATCCGCTTTTCCTCTGAGGTGAAGAAGATTTCAATGAGGTTTTGGGAGGTGAGAGAACAACAAAACCCCTGATCCACTGTGTAAACCCAAATCAAAAAATTACCTTGCTCTTACCATCCTCTCCTGAATAACTTGATTATCTCTTCCCTTGCATGATAAATATTGGCTGTCCAGATTGTGTTTGGAGAAGATTCAGGCCTGGGGAACGTGAAACGTGGCGCAGATGCAGGCACGGTTTCTTTTGCAGGCAGATGTCCCAGGGCCAGGGGCCAATTTAGGGGGACTATCCAAGGGTGTTTCGTGTGCTGCCATTCTTTTCTTTTGTCCAGCTGCTTTTCCCCAATGACTGGTAGGACGATGACTGTGAGTGGTAACCTTGACTTGCCTGAAATGGAAAGGTCATTGAAAGGCCTGTTTGACCAGTGTTATGCTCTGCCCTGCTCATTCATGCAGGGGAGCAGAAGCTGGAATCTAAACTAACAGTCTGATCAATGGAGACATTTGTGCCCCAGCTCTCACCATGTCTTTCCTGGATGCCGAATGCTTCAATGGCTCACTACTCCCAATGGATAAAGTCCAAGTTCCTTAGCATAGCATAGAAAACCCTTCATTTCCTTCCTTCGTCTTTTGCTTCATTTCTGTTTGCATCCGCAGTTGGCTTCTAGGTGCCACTCACTTTGAGCTACATTAGGCCTTTGCACTTGCTCTATAGAGAAAGCAGCTTCATCTCCTTCCTCAACATGATGAACTTTTTTCCTTGCTGTAAACTCTTCTTACTGATCTTTTTCCTGACAGCTTACTTCTTCCCAAGCTGAGTGGTTTTCTCCCTACGTTGCGTTATGTGTGAACTTGGCACTGCTGTTTACATCCCATCTTTCCTTCTAGTCTATGGACCTTAATCTCACTCATCTCTGGATTCCCTTTCACACAATAGGCACCAAATACATTGTTTCATTGCCTAAATGAATGAATGATGTCAGACATTTGTAAAGTATTTATTTAATATTTTCTTTATTATCTAACTTTTATGTTCATAATAAGCCTATAGGTGGGATTATTTCCCTCATTTTGGAAGGTAGAAAATTAAAGACCAGAGTGGAGCTGCGATACTCTAATTTGGCAGACTGGTGACCAGCATACAGCTTTTAAGTCTTAGAGAACTGAGGCCAGAACAGAGCTTAGTTGACTAAACATGCAACGAGTGTCCTTATTGCACATGTGCCACATTGATTGACCCTGTTGAGTTCTTTGGTTGGTTTTGAATTATGCTTGCGTAGAGAAAAACTTGTACTTTAGGCTCTTTGCATGGATCCTTATTGCTGGCAGAAAAAGTTCTAACTCCTTAACAAGGCATTCAAATTTCTGGCCCCACTACAGAACGTCAGCTTCATCTTTAGCTACTTAGCAGTCATATTGCAATACTCCCTTACCATATACCACCGTGGCAAACCTTTTCTGTTAAAAGCTAGATAGTTAATATTTTGGGTTTTGTGAGCTAGATGATCTTTCCTGCAACAAACCTGTGACTATGATTTGAAAGCAGGCATAGATATTACTTAAATGAATGGGTGTAGTTGTGATCTAATAAAACTTTATTTATAAAAACAGTGTACTGAATTTGGCTCAGGGTTATAGTTTACCAATTCCTGTTATAAATCATTTCTGAAAATATCATGGATTATCTCCTTTTTCCCTTTTCTCAGTTCCCCATCCTCGTCTATGTTTCTCTCGTCTACCTCCTTTCCTTTCTCTCTTTCTTTCATCTTTTTAATGTGTGTTCAGTGGGTATCCATCCCTGTGAGTCATCCTTAAATCACTGCACCTTACTCATTGCTGGTTCTAGGCATCATACAAAGGGAAACCGCAGCAAGGAATCTCATTGTTCATAGTCTTGAAATCCTTTGCCCCAAATCAGTCTTCACACTGTTTTCCAATTTGTTTTTAATTATCTGTCTGATGTTCTGGCTCATTTCTCTACTATCAGTTTAGCCTCCTTCATCCTTTAGAATTGATGGCTCTTCTCACCTTCACAGCCATGATCCTGAGATCCCCTTTGTAGGGTCAGAGTTAGACCCCTCTGCCTCTGCTGCCCCAGGCCACCTCGGGTGAATCTCCTCCTATGTTTATGCGGTGCTGTGATGGCTTCTTTAGTGCCATTTTTTCACCATGTTCTAGGTAGCTTGTCTGCCTGATCGCCATGGCCTTGCCAATGGAAATCTCCCCAAGATTTACCATCTCCAGCAAACACTTGATGAATGTCTACTATATGTCAGACACTGTTGTAGGTGCCTGGAGAAAGCAGAAAAGAATTAGATATCATGCCTGTTCATTCAGCTATCCAGACTGGTTTCCGAGACAGAGAAGAACACAGAGTATGTCAACATAATGCAACGTGTGCTGTAATAATAATGCATACAAAGAGTTACAGTTGCAAAGCAAAAAGAGTGATTTTCTGAGGCTAAAAAACACCTTGGAGAAATTGTCACATATGAATGGCACATGGATAGGGGTTTTCCAGGTGGAGAAAGTGGGAGAGGCACACCAGGAAGCAGGAACTGGAATTATAGGCAAGCCCATGTATATGGTGAGTAATGTGCTGAGCATCTCATATTGGTGGGACATTGAAAAGCAGGAGTTGACACAGGAAGATTGCCACAGTGGATGGGGACCAGGGCACAGATATGTCACACTAAGGATATGGACTTTATTTCTAAGGGCCAAGGCAAATGACTTCATTTTGTCTCCCATTTCCATGGTGACCTCCTCGTCAAAGGGAAGTCTCTTGCCAAACTTGTCCTTGTGACTGCTACACTTCACCCTACGGGCATGCCTGGCTCAAACGGGCCATAACAGCAGGTGTCTACTCTACCATGACATGGAGCCCTCCTGCATACGTAGGCAGAATACTGTGTACATATGTGTGCCACACACACCCAGGTATCCTCGGTCATTCAGGAGCTTACCATCCCAGCTGCCTGTGAGTGTAGATGACAAATGGCATGGGCTATGGGGACCTGGGGCTATGACCCCAGAGAGGAGCCAGAATTCTTCAGGGCTGCTGACAAGGGCTGCCATATTCTTGATCAATTGTTCGGTGTCTAATTCATTTACTAAACTTGATGAAACCGACAACCCTCCCAGTGCTACTTCCTTCACCTATCAGGATAGTTGTGTTTTAATCTCAAAGTTGCCTTTGACCTGAGCTCCTAGAAGGGTCACTCTTCAGGGACAGCATTCAACCTGTGGCCTCATTTCCTTCACCTCTGGGTGTGCCATTCTCGAGCTAAGTAGAAATGTTACTGTCCGTGCGTGGAAAGGATTTCCCGCCTGTTGTTTGCTTTGGAGGACATCTGGAGCTTTCTGTGGTTATCTCAGTTTAAGTCTGTCAAATGTCACTCTTTTATTTTTAATGACAACATGGTACAGCTAGGGCTCGACTTACGACCATGATTGGTTCCGACAGACTGGTCGTAACACGATTTGGTCATAAGTTGAGTAGGCTATATGTACACTACTGTGAAATGATAACTTCGTATCACATGTGATCACATTCGCTTTCTTTCCTCCTTCGTACTGCTTAATTACCTTCATTTTAGTGTCGAGATCGATGGCCTTTCTTTCCTTCTTGGCAGGCTGAGGCATAGACAAAGACAATTTCCTCTTGGTAGACTTCTTGGGAGGGGTTTGATGAAAAATATCCAAGACACAAAACACAAATTGCTGCACCGAGTCTGGGATAACAGTTGAAATGGTGCACGTGGAGATGGTAGTGTTTCTGGAAGCTGGTCCGCACTGTCGTATGCCCAGCTGGGCAACGTTTGCACTGCCAGACGCGGAGCAATCGTGGCTAGTGATTGTGGTCATAAAGTCGAATGGTCGTAAGTTGCATAGGTCGTAAGTCGATCAATACCTGTAGTAGAAAGAGCCCTGGAGTAAAATTCAGAAAGAGGGTGCCAGGGGAGAAAACAAAAAAGAAAAAGAAGAATCCCGCCCTTGTTTCAGGCCTGCTCCTCTCCTCGCAGGCTGAGTTCCAGGTCTCAGGTGACTTGACATCCCTTGCTGGAATTCACTGAAACTGAGCTAGTCCTGATGACACTGAAAATTACAGAATTTTGATGAATATTAAAGAAGATCACATAGTGAGAATGACTTCTAAGTTGTAAAGTGTTTTTCACATTTGATCAGCTTTCACTGTTGTTTTAATTTTTATTGAACACAGTTGTAAATTATAATGGCTTTTTTTTGGTCTCTCCAGGAAGTGACTCTCAGCTACCCCAGGCTTCATGATATATCCTTTCTCTGAGCTGATGAGAAGATAAAGCTTCACATTTTTGAACTTAGACATAATACTTCCTTTGTTGTTTCTATATTTATGTGTTTCACGCATAGGATGAGGTCCCAGCAAGTATCCGGTATGTCTTTATTTTCCTGTCTGCTTGGCACAGGGCTGAGCACAATGTAGATACTCTGTATTATCCAGTTAAACTGATTTTTCATTTATACCCTTACTTGAACTAAGAAAGAGTATGTATCTCTGAGAAAATTTGTTAATTGGGGTCATGTTTATTCTCTGATTATCAACTAATATAATACATTTGTTTAAACTCACGACTCAGTTTATGTTGGTCGTTAATGAATGTAAGTGAGATATGGTTGTTTATAGCACTTTGCAAGAATATGTGGGTTTTCCATTCTAAGGAAAACACAGGATGATAATCAGCAAAGGTAAGTTCCTCCAGAGCCATGGATGGATGTGTGGCATAGATTGGGGATTCTTGGCCTTATTCGACATTGCCTGTGTGTTTCCTTCCCAGCCTTCCTGCAGTGAGGGGGGGGCATGAGTCTGAGTCTTGACCAGTGAAAAGTATGTGGCCACAGGAATAGCATGCATCAGGTCCAGCTGGCTATAAACCTCTCGTGTGAGCCTTCTTACTTTCTCTTTTTTCTTATTGGCCAATGAAAACACCCACCACCACACCCAGCTAATTTTTGTATTTTTATTAGAGACAGGGTTTCACCGTGTTGGCCAGGCTGGTCTCGAACTTCTGGCCTCAAGTGATCCGCCTGCCTCTGCCTCTCAAAGGGCTGGGATTACAGGCGTGAGCTATCGCACCCAGCCTAAAATAGTTGTATTATCTTCTTCTCTATCCCCACTCCCACTGCTCAAGTGTAGACCCTTGTCATTTATCATCCATACAACTGCAGCAGCCTCTGGACATCTGTGGTCTCTTGCCAGCGCATCTTCTACAACATGGACAGGGAACTTGCTGGAGGGATGCTCCACACACAGAGGTGAAGGCTGACTGTTTCTCCAGCCTCAGCACCATCATTCTGTCCTTTGAATATCCCCTGCTTGAGGCAGGCCTGATTCAGACTGGTTAAAAAGCAGCGTCAAGATCAGAATGTCTGGGTTTAAATAGTAACTCTGACAGGGCGGAGTGCACTTTTGGAAGCTAAGGTGGGAGGATTGTTTGAGGCCACAAGTTTGAGACCAGCCTGGGGAACATAGTGAGATCCAATCCCTCTCTCAAAAAAAAAAAAAAAAAAAAAAAAAAAAAGAGAGAGAGAGAGATATTAAAATATAAAGAAATAAACAGTAACAGCCACATTCGTTCAATGGCACTTGGCTTTGCTGGCATTTCTTCATTTGCTCATTTCATTGAGGGTCATGACCCCTGGCTGTTGTGGAGACAGCAGCTGGCTGTGCTTGTAAAGCAGCTTCTAGCATGGAACTGCCATCTTCCATTGCTCTCTGCTGTTCAACTTTGAGAACAGGAGGTGAGAACAGGAAGCGACTTTGCTCTCCTGGATACATTTGGCAATGTCTGGGGACACAGTTACTTGTCACCACTATGGGGATGCTACTGGTATCTAGTGTGTAGAGTCTGGAGATCTTGCTAAACATCCTACAATGAACATACCAGTGCCCACCCCCAACTCAAAAATAATTATCTGACTCCAAACATCAATATTGCAGAAGACGAGAAACTGCTCTAAGGAGGACTGTGTGAGATTTTGAAAATTTACTACCTAAGGGGTGTTTATTTGCTAGTCACGAAATGTAAAATGTTTTTTTAAATTGAGGGTCTTTCAGAGGGGCCTGGACTCTCTGCTTTTTCACAGGCCCACCACATCCTTGCTCATGATATATACTGATGGTATCTCCTGGACCTGGAAGGCATTTGAATTTGTTATTTGTTACCACTGGTGGACTTTAATTTTTCCCAACAGTCAGTAACTTACCAAGGGCAGGAACTTTTTCTTTCCAAATTACAGTGTGTGTAATTGAATGGATAATGACCCCCTTGTGAGAGACCATTTCCCACCTATATATGACGAGATCTATGTTCAGGGTCCACCACTTCCTCAACGTTCTTTACTGAACTCGTCCTTCTCTGATGTCTTCTGGATATAATGCCTGAACAGCTGAACTGTGATCAATTATGTGCAGGAAACTGCAGAGTTACATATGCCTGATTTAAGAACATCTACATATGGGCGGATGGAAGCAGCAAACCACATTGCCATGTATGTGCCTATGCAACAATCCTGCGTGATCTGCACATGAACCCCAGAAACTAAAGTGCAATAAAAATATATCTATCTATATAAAAAAAGAGCATCTACATAGAGGGACGGTGTCAAGCTCTCTTGGGGATCCTAGAGAGGGGAATGGAGTTTTTAAGGTACCTGGGTCCTTCTTGTTGCATCATCAGCCTTCACTGGCCCTGTAAGGGCCCATGGTGGTCTTCCCGTTGTGTTCCCAGGTTCTTTTTCATCAACTGCCTGAAGCTTGCTGGGCCTAAGGGAAGATAACTAGAGGGATAGTGTTTCCTGGGTTATCTCTTTTTCTGTATGACAGAGGGAAACAACTTTTGTATTTTTTCAGCTGAGAGAAGGTGGGCTTATTACTTAATATTGCCCAAATACGGAAAAATGGAAGAATTTCAGGGTCTAGGGGCAAGGGTGTGTAGGAGAAACATACAGTACCTTCTTTTTTTTTTTTTTTGAGATGGAGTTTCGCTTGTTACCCAGGCTGGAGTGCAATGGCGTGGTCTCGGCTCACTGCAACCTCCGCCTCCTGGGTTCAGGCAATTCTCCTGCCTCAGCCTCCTGAGTAGCTGGGATCGCAGGCATGCGCCACCATACCCAGCTAATTTTTTGTATTTTTAGTAGAGACGGGGTTTCACCATGTTGACCAGGATGGTCTCAATCTCTTGACCTCGTGATCCACCCGCCTCGGCCTCCCAAAGTGCTGGGATTACAGGCATGAGCCACCGCGCCCGGCCCAAAACATACAGTATCTTCTTGATGGCTGGTCAGGAAGAAAGGTGGACCAAGTACTGGATGTTGCCTCAAATCAGTGGCTAGTGAAGGGGCGACCATGGTTAATTAGAGGTGAAGGATTGGGAATTTGCAGGGGAGAGCACAGGAAGGGAAAAGAGAATTGTCTTTTTAGAATGTGATTCTTGTCTGTAATTTTTGTGTCCTCACCAGCACTTTTGGGTATGCTGTAAGGGGTGCAATAAAAGGCATCGCTGTCACTTTTTCTGTGATGCCTATCGAAACCTCTTACACTTGAAGAAATTGTGTCCCATTCTGTGACCGAATTATCTTCTATTCATACCTGCAGGGTGACCCTCATCACTTATTTCTTGTCTCTGCTGGTTTCTCTCTTTGCACCCTTGCCCTCAAGGCAGGCTCCAGGGCATATGGGATTTGCACCTTGAGCATCTCCTGGGTTGGCTTGTGATTGGATGTGAGTGGACAGCTGCTCATTCCTGTTGCAGGTGGCCAGGTCTGCATCCTCAGCTTCCTGCTCTTGACCCCTCCCTCCAATATCTCCAACAATACTCAAATCCTATTAATCCTACTTCTGCATTGCTCTGTTAATCCATCAATCATCTCTTCTTGCACTGCCTCTTTTCTGGCCCAGCCTCATTACCACTCAGCTGTGGGGGTGATCAATCTCCTTTCAGGATCCCCCTGCTTTCATACTTGCTCCCTGCTGTGCCCTCTCCTGCCTATTTCCAGTGGCAGAGCTAAGAGCTTTTTTATTACACAATACTGTCAACATGGGTAGAATATCCTCATAGCGATACATGTGCCAGATATAGTTCAAAGTGCCCAAAATACACTCACTCATTGAATAGGCATCACGACTCTACGTGCAGCTGTTTTTCTTTCCCTTACGTCTTCTGTTTTAGAGGAGAAAATTAAGGTGCAGAGAATTCAAGAGACTTGTCTAGAATCATGGAGTAAATGCTGACACTAGGATTTGGAATCACTTCTGGAAGGTTTTCTTTATCCTTTGATGATTTAGGGTAGATGGGTCGAGGAGGCACTGCTCTTAGTAACTTATTGAAGGACAGCATTTCTGTTATTTTAGGTTCCATTTGAGCTTGAATTTGGTTTATCCACTCATTCAGGAATGCATTAAAAACATACGGATTGATCTTGTCCTAGGTACAGGGACGAGGTTTTAAATTGTCATGATCCTTGTTCTCTTATGGGCTTTGCTTTCTCATAGAGGGAAACAAGACTGTAAGGAACAATATACTTGAAAGCTAGGAATAAACATTTTAAGATTTCTTTTAAAGAGAGATTAAATTTAAATTTTTATTTTGGGTTCTGGGGTACCTGTGCAAGTTTGTTCTATTGGTATATTGCGTGATGCTGAGGTCACCCACTTACTGAGCATGGTACCCGGTAGGTAGGTTTCCAGTCATTTCCCCCCTCCCTCCCTCCTTCCTAGGAATAAATCTTAAACAGAGAATTTAACTAGATGGTCCCAGAGAGCCTATTTGTGGCCAAGAGCTGAAAGCTTAGCAAGAATGAACTAAAAGAAGATTGTGAGGGTGGGGAGCATTTTTGTTAGACAGAGTTGTCAGTACAAGCGTCCTGAGGTAGGAACAAGCTAGGTAGGTTTGCAAACAGCATGGCTGGAACACAGAAAAGAAGGTAAGTAGCTCAAGGGGATGTCAGGGAGGAAGCTCAAGTCCGACAGCTGTTTGCAGGCCAATGTGGAGAGTTCAGATTTTGTTCCAAGTGTCATGAAAAGCCACTGAGTTATTTTAAGCAGGGGAGCGATGTGATGATCGCAATTCTGTTTCTGCAAGCTCACTCTGGCTACCAGTGGAGAATGGATGAGAGGGGGCGAGGATAGAGGCCAGCAGTGCAGGAGAGAGGTGAGAGAGGCTAGGCCCTTGGATAGCAGTAGTGAGAATAGAGATAGAGAGGCAGAACTACATTTCAGATCCTTGCTAAAAAGAAGTATTGTTCTTAGAAGGCTGTAGCCGTTACACTAGGGCAAGGAGGCAGAAGGTAAGCATCCAGAGAAATGACGCTCCTCCTGTGCTCACTGAGCTCAAAGAATGGCTGTTTTCTGTTGCAAAGGTTCTGGCTACAAAGTGCTGGCACTAACTCATGTTAATAGACAACCAGAGACAGAGCCATAACCCAGAGCGGGCCACGTGGAGCAGGAGGGCCCAGATCTTCCCTTCAAAGATGAGCATCCCCCAGTGGACTGAGGGTCCCTGCAGCTTTCCATCACTCAGTAAAGCCTCTGCAAGCTGTACGAAATGCCTGGCCTGAGCTTACCTGTATTTCTCCCCTCACCCACACTCAGCCACATCTCTATCTTCTTTGATCGCATAGAAAATGTGTTGGAGATTTCAGAAACATGCTTATTTATAGGTTGTAACAAACAGAGAAGTCTGGCGATGGAGACACAGACAAAGTGACTGCACAAGGAGCTTCTAGGTCTGTTCACCCCTTCAGATTCCAGTTTCACTTGATGAATAACCATAGCTGTGGGTTTCTGCTGCTGTGCACCTGCAAGTCTTGTCTGTCTTGCAATATTCCTGACAATGTCATTTCTCCCAGCTTGTGTTTCTTGAATCATCTGCACTAAAGAAGCATATGGGACTTTCAGCAAGTCTGCTGTGCAGCTGTAGGGTTGGAGCAGGCAAGTTCAAGTACATAATATGGCTGTGGAATGACTCAGGGCTAAACGTCTGCTCTAATGCTATGCAGTGGAGTGGCTCACAGCTGAGAACCCCACACCCAAGCTGCTCAGACTCTGAGTGACCTCCTTACATCAGGAGTTGGGTTTGTAAGCTGAACTCTGTGAGTAGTTTTGTTTTTCATTTTTTTTGTGATTAATTTTTGATCACTATGGAAAATTTAAATAATTCAGAAAAAACTGAGACAGAAAAGTGATTTACTCATTACTCTGTTATTCAGTGGCAAACCACTCTGTGTTTTGTATATTTTCTTCTGTGCTTAAATTCTTTTTCTCTTTTATGTATTTCTTGTTTCTTTATGGACCTAAGTTTATGCCATATGTGCAAATTTTTATCCTACATTTTCCCACTTACCTTTTTTCCCCAAATTCCCTTTGTATTATATTAAACATTCTTGGTGAGGCATTCCTTTATTCTCCAAATGTATGCATTCAGCACTTACTAGTTGGATTACAGATACAGTGGTGGCCAATCTGAACATCATCCTTATTCTAAGGGAGTTTTCAGTCTGGCAACAATATGAACATTTATTCTTTCTTTCTTGTTTTTATTTTCAATTAAGACTTTTATTAGCCATCAGATGCCACTAAGTACTGTATAAATGTCCATTGTAGTAATGTACCTCAGTGGGTTTATGTAGCCTTTTATACCGGTGTCTTAAAGTTAAACGGAAACCACTATGCCCTTTTTACAGATGAAGAAATGACCACAGAAAAGGAATAGGTTTTGATGGTGAAATATAAATCTGGATCTTCTCATTTGGGGTCAAGCTGTCTTTTTCTTCAAATAATATTACTTGAGCAACAATTAGGTACAAAATATTTTGTTGAGTATTTGGGCCTAGCCATCAGAATGGCAAAGAACATTGGCAACTCATTCTTGCCAAGTGTTGGCTCATAACAAGGTAAGCCTTAAGGAGCTTCTAATTTCAAAAACTTCCCCACCTGCAACATCAAAATATTGGGGAGGAGCTCCTCAAGCTTCCTTTAATTTGGAATATCTCTGATTCATACACCATCCAATTTTCTTCTTACCCCAACCCAGAGTATTGGCTAAGAGCCTGGCCTTTGAATTTAGGCCACTTGGATTCAAAGCCAGGCACCATTACTTAACTAGTTATAGGGATTTGAGCTGTACCACTTTATCTCTGAATCTGTGTTCTAGCCTCTAAAATGGGGATGATAATAATACCTGTCTCCTAGGTTTGTTGTGCAAATTCGATGCAATTAGACTTGTAAAATGCTTAGCACACTTTCTAGCACATGGATAAGCATGCACAAACATTTAAACTCACAGATTTATCCTTATTATTCTATCACTGGAGAGCCTAACCGTCTTCACTTATTGGTTGACACTGCTGAGACCTTACATACTCAAAAGAAGCTGATCCTTCTTCTGTTTAACTTTAAAAGGAGGTGAGTATTCTTATTTTAATATATGAGGAAAGTGAATTACAGGGAGATGATCCAACTGGCTCCAATAGAAGCCAGACCTGTTTTAGGCATTACACCATTTTGAGGGGTGGAGCAGGTTGGAGAGCAGAAGCATTTATGTTTTTTTCCCTAATGCATGCACGTCTGGGTAATGTGGAGGACAGAAAGATCCTGTGGTTTACCAGATGTTCCCACGAGAAATCCTCGGCTCCAGTGGGCTGAGGAACCAGTGCTGGAAAGGTTGCTGCAGACCAATGCCATCCCAACAAAGCCAGGTTTCAGCGACAGGAATGGACTAGTGATGCCCTGCATTGGATGCTTGATCCTACTGTCACCCAGAGACTTCTGCAATCCACTCAGGGCCATATTTTAGAAGAGTAACTCAAGGATGTGTCAGCAGGTTAATAGCTGTTGTGATTGTGTGCTTTTACAGTTAATGAGGACCATCAAGTACCATTATGGGGAGAAAGTAAGAGTAAAATTGGCCCCTTTTCCACACGACCAAAATTACCTTCAGGACAGAGCAGCCTGAGGGCAAAATGGGGAGTGCCCCAAGTTGTCTGGTTGGTGACGGTGGCAGGTTGGTGATGCTTCTTACTGCATTGCTATCCTAAGCAGCAAGTGGTCCTGCCTGGGATTTGCCTCTGCCATCCCTTCCAGGAAACCAGATGGTGGGAAGAGCCCACAAGTCACCTTCCTGGAATAGGCAGAAAAGTATTTGTGTATTCTTGCCTTTGTGGTGCTTATTCCTTCACAGTTCCAATGATCAGGTCGGTGTCAACTGCCTGCTGGAGAATGCACTTGATTCTTCTGTATACAGTGTCAGAATATGATTTTTAGCTTTAGTGGTAAGAAATAAGAATAGCCCTATATTCTCTCTTTTCCTCATTCCCACAGCTGTGACTGGACTTTCGGCTTCTGATCATCAACATCATCCCACCTCCACCCTAGTGATGCTTTTTAACTTTAAGAAGCTCTTCAGTATCACAGGAGTTTTCAGGGGATATAGTGGGTCCCTGGAAACTGATTGTGGGCCAGTTGCAGTGAATTACCCAGGAGTTTAGAGTTTTCCTTCATTTAGGTCTGTTGAGTTTAACGTTATTTACTGTCTAAGCACATCCTTTGTGGACATCCCTCTGCTAAAGTCAGGAAATTAGAGATGAAGCACTCCTGTCCTGTGCCTTAGAAGAAGTCTCAGCTGAGCAGTGGAGATGGTAGAAAATGGAGAAGGAGAATGTGCTTTGCTGGACCTAGAGGAAAGGCTAGGAGGGCACCCAGCAGAGGCTCTTGACCCCTTTTTAGAAACAGGGAAAACTTCCTGGAAAAGGAGACATTTTCATCTAATCATCCATCATGTCATACATTCGTCCAATAAACATTTATTGAGCCCTTGCTCTGTACCAAGCTCAGCACTACATGCAAGGGACTCAGGAGCCAATGAATTATACAGTGTCCTGCCTTCATGGAGCTTCTGTATGATCTTGGGGATAATCCAGAAGGAATTCCAAGGACAAAATAAGTGATGGGATGGGGAAGAGGGAATGGTGTTTAGATAGAGCAGCAAGGACAAAATAATAAAATGCTCTGCTTCGCATGTGCCGGGAGCTAGAGTGACTTTCAGTCAATACTTACAGATTGAAATATCAGTAGCCTCTGACGATAGAAGGTAGGCAAAGGCAGAGGACCTTCAACCACTCTAGATGAGGTTAGAGAATTTACTGTTTAACAACAGATGTTCCTGGGTTAAAACCTAGCACTTCATCAGTAAGTGATCAATAAATTCTACCACTCAGCACCTAGTAGGTGGTCAATAAATTTTTGTTGAAACATTAAGTGAATCAGTGTTGGGCCAAACTGAACCACCGGTCTTTGGAGACATGATACTTGTTTCAACTCCCATAGAGAGCAAAGGAAATAAAATCTTTAATAATTAACGAATTTCAGAGATAAGCACTGAATTAGAGCTGATCATAGCCACATGGCTGACACTCTCTATTTATATCTTAAGTGCTAAATGCCAGCATAGATTTGCAGAATTCTGAGTTGATTTTCATGGCTGATGCAGCTGAATGAGGCTGTGAGTAACTTTCAGTTCAGCTGTCCCCCATTTATTTAGTGGTTTAACAAGAATTTATTGACCACATACTAGGTGCTAAGTACTGTTGTGAGATGTCCTTCTAGTGCAGAATATTCATAAACTGGGGAAAAAACCCTGGGTATTGATATCATTTATTCATTTATTTAGCAAACATTTTCTTTTCTTTCTTTCTTCATTTTTTTTTTTTTTTTTGGAGTCTCACTCTGTCACCAGGCTGGAATGTAGTGGCTGCAATCTAGGCTCACTGCAACCTCTGCCTCCCGGGTTTAGGCGATTCTTCTACCTCAGCGTCCCTAGTAGCTGGGAGTACAGGTGTGCACCACCACATCCAGCTAATTTTTGTATTTTTAGTAGAGACGGGGTTTCACCATGTTGGCCACGATGGTCTATTTAGCAAACATTTTCAGAGCCCAGTTGTAACAGGTGCTGTAATACTTGCTGGCACATGGAGATTAATAAGGTGAGGTCCTAACTCTTGAGGTACTATCTCTTTGGGAAGCTTCTCTGGACCTCTTTTTTAAATTGCATTTTAGGTTTTGGGGTACATGTGAAGAACATGCAAGATTGTTTCATAGGTACACACATGGCAGCGTGATGTGCTACCTTCCTCCCCTTCACCTATATCTGGCATTTCTCCCCATGCTCTCTCTCCCCAACTCTCCACCTCCCACTGTCCCTCCCCTATTTCCCCCCAACAGACCCCAATGTGTGATACTCCCCTCCCTGTGTCTATGCGTTCTCATTGTTCAACACCGCCTATGAGTGAGAACATGCGGTGTTTGATTTTCTGTTCTTGTGTCAGTTGCTGAGAATGATGGTTTCCATGTTCTCATGGAACATGGTTTCATCCACGCCCCTACAAAGGACACAGAGCAAACCCCAATGTTCCATGCTACCATTGGGCTTCATGTTCGTACTGAATCTCTTTTGTTACATTTTTTCTTCTGTGTCCACCTCTGAATTGTGGGCTGCTCCAGTGCAGATGCTCCATGTTGTTCGACTTCGATTCTTCTGTGGCTTGGTAAAGACTCTGCAACAACAAGATGAATTGGGGAGACAGACATGGGATGCAACAATGCATCAGCATCTTTCAGGGTCTGTGGACTGGGCATTATGGGGTCAAGAGCATGAATAACTGGGATTACCTGGGCAATGAGTGTTGCAAAATCATCACAGAAGAGACAGCATGTGAGCTGGGCTTGAGAGATGGTAAGGATTTTGCTGAGAAGAAAAAAATCCTGTGAAACAGAAGGTGGCTTATGAAGGAGCACTGGGGTATTCGTTGCCCTCCTGCGGAGTTCACTCGTCCTATTATCCTATAGGTCTAGGGTATGTGCTCTTAGGATTGTGCTGGAAGCCACTGATGTGATGTTGACATTGTTTCTTACTCTTCATTATTTCTGGCTGCCCATTTTACAGGTAGGAACCCTGGTTCCCAGAGTTGGAAAGACCTAGTTGACGCAGAGCTGGATGCAGATTTTTGATTTTTGTGCTCCTGCCTTTAAACCTAGCCGCCTCTTATTCCCTGTGTTCCCTTGCCAGCGGTAGTCTTGGAGTTTCCTGTAGGCTTGGAGAGGATTTCCTTTTGGATGGTGTTCAGATGGAGCAGACATGTTGCTTCCTTATCTGCTGCTGTTGTTGAAGAATGGCCAGCTGCGTTTTTGGATTTCCAAGATACAGATACACCTGAACAGCCAGAGAAGACCTACTCACCTCTAATAATAAAGATTAATCTCTTTCAGATTTATGTTAAAATGGGACAATCCTAGACTGAGTGAGACCAGAGCCTTAGCATATGGTCAAAGAGACTGGGAATGAGGGGGTTAAGAATGGCTGTCACTGGAGGAACTGTGTCTTCCAGCCAGTTGTTTACAAGGTCATGTTTGCTCTCTTCCCAAAGTCATATCTCTGTCCCATACACACATACACACACATAATACTGCATCTGCATTTGGTACAGGGTTGATCTTGGAAAGTGAATTAATATGCAAATAAAAATGCAAATTGAATTATGTAAATAGATATGAAAATGAGACAGTAAGAAATAATTTGGCCTCCTTTCCCATTATTGTATCACACACAGTAGCATGAGCAAAGTTCTTGGAGTCTTATTAAACTCCAAATAAGTCTTATTAAACTTATTTTCAAATCATTTTTTATATTGTCATTGCCCAGTCCTCCCTGGTAGGGGCAGGGCAGTGAGGGAAAGCCCTCACTTACTGAGCACTTACTATTTGCCAGACCTTCCTGTAGGCAACTCGACAATTGCTAATCCAGTTCAACACTCACCAAAGCACTATAAGGAGTATGCTATTGATCCCTATTTTATAGATGAAGAAACAAAGGCTCAGAGAAGTTAATGGCCATGCCCAAGCTCACTCAGTGTTGAAAGAGCAGAGCTGAAATTTGTATGTGACTTGATTTAAGGCTAAATTGATACTAAAAAAATCACTTCTTTTTCTATTTTTAATTCTGCTTTCATGATGTGAGGATTCGTCTTCTCTCCCTCACTCAAAACCCTGAAGTCTACTGTTGACAGCTTTAGTGGCTTTAACTATTATTGTTCACATCCAGCGGGGAAGATTAATTTGTCCATGGAAGACGATGAGAAAGTGTGTTTCACAGAAGTTCTCACAAATGTCTCACTGACACTGCTTGGTTCATGTGCTCATTGGCTAAAGCCCATGTTTGAGAATGAGGATGGGAACAGTATATTTCCCCATGGAAATCAGGATCTCATTAAGAGACATGGAAGCACGCCTGCTGTGCAGGCAGCCACAGGTGTCTGCTGTACGGTGTCTGAAAGATACTGGTTGTGAAAGTAAATTTTGAGAAATAAAAAAAATTAGAGGCTAACAGAGCCATTAAGCTTGTGCAGTGACACCATATAAATCCTCAATGACGTAATTGACCTAACGTAAATAAATTAAGCCCCACTTTGCTAATATATTGAGTTTCCTAGGTTACAATTAGGTTACAAAATGTGTTCAAAATGCTTTGAGTCTCATGGTATTACTTTGATGTAGGTTTTATTATTTTCATTTCATGTGATAAGGAAAAAGAGACTTTAAGATGTGAAGTCAAGAAACAGTGTGGTAGCAACTTGAATGGAAGGCTTTATATGGATTTTTTAGCGATGTTTTCACCATCACACTCCCAAGTTTGAATACTAGAACCATTTTCCAATCAATCCAGAACCGTGACAACTGACAGGCAGGTTATAAAACAGCCTGGTGTGAAGTAGTTTACCCTCCTGCCCCGCACCTTCCTGAGAATGTTCAGGGCATTTGGGGAGTCAGTGTTAGGCGACACAGCTCTGGATTGAGAACGCCCTGGGTCTTGGTTCCAACACACATTGGCTGGTGACTTGGGCAAGTTATTGGATCACTCAGAACTGAGTTTCCTCTGCTGATAAAGAGGAACTAACTATCTCGTCTAAGTTTCAAAATGAGTAAGTGGAATACTGTAAATAAAGAGCTCAGAAGAGGGCCTGGCCTATCGTAGACATTCGGAGAAATATGGACATGGGGGGGGTGGCTGACTGTAACTGTTTTGGTTTGTTTGCAACTGAGGAAGTTCCCGGTGTAAGGAACGTTCAGTGTCCAAAAGGGAAGCCCTCAGATAAATTAAAACTGGGTGGTCACTTTGGGTGACATCAATAATCGTAATTCTGAGAATGAGATGGCTCAGAAAAAGGAATACGCTTATGCTTTGGTTAAATTATTTGGTTTAAAACCAGAAGATCAAACACCGCATGTTCTCACTCATAGGCGGGTGTTGAACAATGAGAACACATGGACACAGGGAGGGGAGCACTACACACTGGGGTCAGTTGGGGGGAAATAGGGGAGGGACGGTGGGGGGTGGGAAGCTGGGGAGAGATAGCAAGGGGAGAAATGCCAGATGTAGGTGATGGGGAGGAAGGCAGCAAATCACACTGCCACGTGTGTTCCTATGCAACAATTTTGCATGTTCTTCACATGTACCCCAAAACCTAAAATGCAATAAAATAAATAAATGGGAAAAAAAAAATCAGAGATGATAAGCTCAAATGCATGAAAATTTCCCATCGAAACATTAACTGCTGGACTGCTGGGTAGAGTGGCTGTCCGCAGGACTGAGTTTCACACCTCAGGTAAACATGGCCCTGCTGGAGGAAACGTCAATAACTGGGAGGTCATGTGCAGAAGTGAAAGGGCCCTGAACTGGGAGCTGGGACTCTAGATAGTCACCAGTCTGCTGCTCTGGGTAAGTCTTGCACCTCTGTTGCCATTTTGGGAAAAGGGGTAGCCTAAATAGCAAATAACAACATACATTCTTCTAGTTACTTACTGTTCACAGGTGCCTTTTCTTGCCACTATCTCATGTGACCCTCACTACAATCCAGTGAAGATGATGACACAACCCTCGGCATTTTCTGTCCCCCATTTATGGTTGTGGAATATAAGGCTCAGGTGAGACAGAGCATCTTTCTCAAGGCCACACAGCTAGGAGGCGCCCCTGACAGAGCTCAAGCCTAGAACATGTAATTCTAGAGTGCGTCTCTTTTTCATGCCGCCTCTCTGCCTAGCTGAACACAGAAGTCCCTTATTTCCTGCTCTCATGTCTCTGAAACTCAAGCCCCCTTTTAGTCTAAGGTATGAAGTCAAAGCCTTGAGCTAAAGTTCCTTTGGCTAAACATCTTTTTGGAGCATTATTCTTCATCTATCTAATCTTTGCAGGCACAGGAGAAAATAGGCAAGAGTTTCTTTCCCCATCAGAAGAAAAGAACTTCTGTGACCTCCGTGGAATAAGAAAACATGCTGGTTTCATAGTCAGTGATTGCTGTGAGCAGAAGTTAGCAAAATAGAAACAGATCATCTAAGTGCAGACCGTGACTTGGGAAAATTTTTAATTTAGCAGAAACATAATTACTCAGGTATACATGGCACACATCTCTCTTTTCTCCAGAACATGTGTGCGTGCACACACACACAAAGCTAATTATGATCCAAAGAATCCTCTGGAAGGGTAGTTAATTGGTTCTAAGAATACCTCCATCAACAAAAGCAGTGTCACATTTGTCCAGGCTTCTGAGGAGTCAGCAGGAAGGCTTGCCTATGAATTCTTAGTTGCAAAGTAAACCTTTATTTCAGTACAACATGTTTTATGGTGCCATAAAAGAGGAGGAAAGTCAATAGCTCTATCTAATATCAACGGAACCAAGAAAATACTTTACTGATTCTGTGCTGTTTAAAGGGCAAAAGAATATGAATACTGACCCTTAACAAAGTATTTGAGAATCTTAGAGGTTTGACTTCAACTTTTGCTCAAGCAGTTGAGGCTGCCATATTGAGGTAGATAATTCATGATCACTTCCTTCATGAATGCATAAAACCTGGGAACCAAGATAAAATTTCTTTGCTGGAGAATTTGGAGGTGGTTTTAATGTCTAATTGTATTCAACTATCAAACTATTAAGACTCATTAATTGAACAAATATTTATTTGTTCAGGCTGTATTCTGAGCTCTAATGGTTTGGTCTGCAAAGGGAAAGGCGACTGGGGCAGACAGGAATTTCCGTTAATGGGACTCCAAGCTCGACCTGTGGGAACTGCCTGGGTATATCTTCAATACATATATTTCTTACCCTTGCCGCTACCATAGCCTCAACTCAAGATACCATCATTGCTTCCTGGAGCAGCTTCCTGTCTTCAGAGCTGCCTGTCATTCTCCCTAAGCAGTCAGAGAGACTGTTCCAAAATGAACACATGACATTGACCCTCCTTCTGGCTTGAATCCTTTCTTGATTCCTTATTGCCCTTAGCATAATGCACAAGCTTCTATGCAGCCCATGCCACATCATCCCCTGCTTACCTTCCCTGCCTGAAGTCTTCCCTCCCACCCTCACTTCCCTCTCCACTTGATCTCCTTCTGGATCTCCCTTTCCTTTTGGAAACATACCCTCCCCTCTCTGGCTTCCAAGTCTCTGCATGTGCTTCTTCTAAGGAAGCATTCCAGCTGTGTCAGTGCAGGCTATGCATGTATGAACTTGAGTTGGCCAAACAGAAAGAGTTGGTGATTGCAACCACAAACTTGTTGTGGGGAACGGGGCAAGCGACACTCTTTGCTTGTCAATCGACTTTAAGCCAGTCTTCTCCCCCTTCTTCTATGGTATTTATTGGTTCATATAACTATGGAGGCAGCTGAAGTCATGCATAGATACGTTTAGGACCTTCACTGGAGGGACTGTATCGTTTCCGCCTTTTGAGGGTGAAAGGAAAATCCTTTAATGATCCTATCAGGACAACAGGTGAAAACTGAGATAGTCCCAGGCTGCCCCCACAAGGTGGCAACAATCTACTCCAGCCATTCCTTGATTACTGGGGGTGCTCTGATGAGTCAGGCCCACGTCCACCCCTGGAGTCACCCCACCTGAATGTCAAAAACCGTGAGTCAGTGTGGGGTGGTACCCCCAAATTGGAAATTAGGTGCTTGTATCCCATTTGAAGGAAGGGTTGCTGGGTAGTCAACACAGTAAAAGTGTACATGCCTTTGGTAGCTGTAGTTATGGATTGGCAGCAAGGAATAGAAAAGGCAGAAGAACATTACAAAAGAAAAGTGTACATTTTGATGATTTCTACAAAATGGGAGCTTATTTTGTTGCAGATTAAATGCTTTACAGTTCCATCAAAAAGCCAGCAACTGTTAATGATAAGGAAAACCTGATGTGAGGTATATGAGAACTCTGTACTATAGTTGAGATTTTTCTGCAAATATGAAGCTGTTTTAAAAGAAGAAAAGTTTATTTACAAACAGGCTAGCTACCAATGTAACATGCATCTTATTATAGACAATAAATACTTCAATTCAAAGTCATATCACACAGCTTTCAGGTAAACAAAATAAAGTTACATATTTTTCAGGAGAGAGAGACACACACAACGAGAGAGACTTCATCTTTGATGGTGGCAATAAGCATATAGCAAACATTTTTGCCAAGGGTAGTGAAAATGGGAAGAACTTTTAAAATTCAATTCATTTTACTTTGGGTTAAGAAATACTCTTTTCTTTTTCTGAATGTCTGTGTTTGTCAGAAAAGGCAAAGTAGAGACCCAGGACTTAGTCTGTATTTATTTTTATTTGTATATATATTTGCTTGTCTCAGTTGTACTGTATCTTGTAGTTATATCACTTAATTATTAGAGAAACTGATGAAATATGAGTGTAAAAGGAGAGTTGATGAAATACAAGCCAAATGCTCTGCAGAGACTTGATAAAGACAATTTGCTAACAAAATAAATGTTGAATTAGGTGTGAGGGAGGCAACCGTGGAAGTTCAGGGAAAACGTCATGGGAATCTACTGGGGTCTTACTCAGATTTCTCAAGTGTTTTAACTTATCACTCCCCTCCAATGAAAAACTAGGAGTTATGGTTTACACAAGAAACATGATTTGAACTTCAATGACCAAACCCATTGTCAAAAAGAAGGTCTGAGCCTTAAAATAAGATTTGTGATGACATAGACATTTACATATTTTCAGCTAAACAGATGTTAACACCTTTCAACACGGTTTTCAATTAACCAACTTTGAATCTATTCATATTGAATAGAAGGATTTTATTGTATTGATAAATTGTAGTAAATAAGAAAAATCTAGTTGTTGACTTTTTTTCTAACTTGCAAAAGCTGTTCTACATGTGACATGTTTTTCCTGAACGCCATTAACCAAAGAACCAGAGTTATTTCTGAGAGTACAAAGCAGAGCTTTGGAGAGATGCATAATTTTGGTTTGGAGGCAATAAATCTCCACAGTTGTTTACCCTTCCTCTGTCCTTATTACTGGAGAGTGTATTGTTCTCGTCAAATGAGTCAGTTGAAATGAGAAAAATAAATTATTTGAGCTCATTTATGTGTCACAAAGGTATGCAACTTCACAAAAATTCCACTGCTTTTGTATTTTTAGAAACAATTTTAGATTTGTTTCTAGATTTGAGCCTTGGTGACCAAAATTTGTGGATTATTCACACTGCAGATCACTCATTATGGATTCCTCTTAGGACATTCCTTTGCCCTTATGACTAACAATTGTACTGACTCTCTTACCACCTCTCTCTTACTATCAATGAGAGGTCCTTAGGTAATATGTAATGCTTTGAAGATAGGCCTGAATTTACTACTGTTTAAACAGTAGCACCATAGTAAGAATATTTCTTGTGTGCGTAGTACTTGATTGGTTTACAAGTGTTTTTACATACATTATCTCATTTGAGCCACATAATAAACCTCTTTACATCCTTGTTATGATTAAGAAATCTGAAATTCAGATACTTCAAGTAATTTATTTGATATTCCTTAATTAGTGTTGGTAGACCTGGTATTCAGATCAGGAATTTCTGACTTCAAAGCCAAAGCTATTTTCTGAAACACCAAGACGAACATAAAGTAATTGAGGTTTATTTGTTCCTTTTGGTTTACTCATGTAAACCAAAAATCTTTTGTTACCTTCTGTGAATGCATTAACAAATAGTTTATTGAGCATTAATTATCCACTAGACAATTGGTTAAAATAGATGTACATTGTTAAAAAGGAGAAGCCTTATTCTGGCAATGTTTGGGGACTGAGATTTGACCACAAGCAACAATTACACACTGAAGTTCATACTTGAAACTCCCTATGCATGGTTTTCACATGCATTCCACGTAGCATGCAAAACTCAGGGAAACACAAATATCCATTTTAGCACACTGCCATTGGTTAACTGCACAGTTATCAGTAAACAACATGATAGTGTGAATATGTACTCTATAATTGCCACCATTTCCCATGAAGTGGGCATATATTTATTTACTACACTATTACCGCAAAAAAAAAAGTGTGTGATTTTCTAGTAACTGTAATTAACTTGTACCTCACTATGTTATTGCAGCTTAAACTGCATCCGGTGACTTCTAAAGAGCTGCTAGGAACAATGCAGACCATGCTCTGTGGTTCTGTCCGAGAGAATGAATGCTTATGAGTTGAGCATATTTGTAGTTAATTTTGAGCCAACTGTTGGTGTCAATTTCAATTTATTGTGGGCTTGTGCCAGAGAATACCTGCTTCAGTAGAAAACATCTCTTCTTCCTCTGTGTATTTCTTGCACGTATTTTCTACTGACTATATTCCTTTCCTCATTCAAATATCTGCTAGATTTGTTCAACAAAGCAACAGCAATGCCTGTCCTTTGTATACTTCATAAACTGTGAAGTTTATGATGTAGTTTTATGAATGTGCAGCATAGCCATGCTGTTGATGTCTTTGCAGGTGCCATTTTTAAGAGCTTTACTTGTCTGAGCGACTGATTACTTTTTGTTAATCTAATTTATATGTTTAATGTAATATTGCTATCATATAGAACACTGTGAAATAGAAGAGAATTGCTTTATCTCTTTTTCTGCTTCACTAAGTGCACATTAACAATTGGCATATTTTCATATCTGTGATTTAAAAAATACATGCATAGTAGTAACCACAGTGTGCAGAATTTTTTTTTTTTTTTTTTTTTTTTGAGATAGTGTCTCTGTCACCCAGGCTGGAGTTCAGTGGCGTTATCTCAGCTCGCTGCAACCCCCACCTCCCAGGTTCAAGCGATTCTCATCTCACAGCCTTCTGAGTAGCTGGGATTACAGACATGCACCACCACGCCCAGCTAATTATTTTTATTTTTAGTAGGGATGGGGTTTTGCCAGGCAGTATGCAGAACATTTTATATTATGCAGAACATTTTATATTATTTTTCTTCCCTTAATATTATGACTTTATTTTTCTGTGTTCCAACATACTCTTATAAACATCTTTTGAAATGAAATGGATGGATATTTTTCCCAGTCTTTTGGATAAAGCTAAAAATTTTGGATATTATGTATGATATAAGCACGAGAAGACACTGAAAGGTGGAGAAAAGAAGGCAACTTGTTGGAGGCCTCAGGACTCAGAGTATGACATGGCAGCAGGATTCCTGGGTTTTCTTTTGGTCTCTTCTATTCCAGGCTGGCCTCTTGAGAAGTTGGCAACCTGAAAGTGTCAATGAATGAAAATGAAAGCAGTCCCAAGACGATTGCTCACTCCAGCCAGAGGACCAGGAAAAGGAAGCCTAGCAAGAAAAAAATAAATAAATAAAAAAGTTTTAGACATAAACTACCAAACACCACCATAAAAATAGTAGTTCATTCCACCTTATCAATAAGGGTTGTGCAGAAAGCTTTGACTTTCACCCTCACCAAGATGTGAGGGGTTGCCCAACCTCCTTGCCTGGGTGGCATCAGGAAAGGTAAAGTAGGGACTTGAGAAGTTCATTCTTGTTGGTCAGTGGGGAGTCCACCTCCCCCAGCCCTTCACCTCCCTCCCGCCACCCACCCCACTACCAGCCAGAGTGGTACCAGCAGAGGCCTGGCAGGGGCCTGGAAGGGGCCTGACTTTCCACTCCCACCCAGCAGTCATGAGGAATCCTCCCCATGAGTCTCAACAGAGGCTGAGTGGAGTATGCGGACTTCCACCTTCGCCTGACAGTGGCAATGGAGTGCCACCCTTTTTTCTCTGGCTTGGTATCAGAGGAAGCCCTCTAAAACAGATAATTCAAAGAAAGTCTAGAGTTTCATAATCCAAATGTCCAGGATTCCATTTTAAAAATAACTTATCACATAAGAAACCAGGAAATTTTGAATAAGAAAATATTATCAAAGAACACCATATCTTGATGACAGAGTTGTTAGAATTGTCTGGCAAAGATTTTAAAGCAGTCATTACAAAAATGTTTCAGTGAGAAATTATGAACAGGTTTGGAAAAAATGAAAAAATTGGTAGAAAGTATTGGCAAAGAATATATAAAGAATTGGATAAAAATTTTAAAGTTGAAAAATACAATAAACAAATAAACTACTAGATGGTCTCAATAACAGAATGGAAGGTCACAGTAAAAAATAACAGTGAAACAGAAGATAAGACAATGGACATTTTTCCAACCTGAATAACAGAAAGAAGATATACTGGAAAAGAATTGAACTGAGCCTCAGAGACCTGTGGGACTAACACAAAAGACTGAATATTGATATTGTTGAAGTCCCAGAAGGAGAAGAGAAGGAGGGCATAGCTGAAATATGTTTAAAGAAATAATTGCGGTACATGTGAAGAACATGCAAGATTGTTGCATAGGAACACACGTGGCAGTGTGATTTGCTGCCTTCCTCCCCATCACCTATATCTGGCATTTCTCCCCATGCTCTCTCTCCCCAACTCCCCACGCCCCCCGTACCTCCCCTATTTCCCACCAACAGACCCCAGTGTGTAGTGCTCCACTCCCTGCAGAGTTTTTTTAGAGGTACCATGGTGGCCCTGCCTGCTTGAGATTTTCTTGACCTTTTTTTCTCAATATGTAGTTTGGTTAAACATGTTTTACTAAATGTGGTGTTTTACTTCAGTTTTGTAGCATTTTTAATAAATCCCATTTTAAATTGAAAAAAAAAAAAAGAAATAATTGCTTAAATTATTTTATTAAATTAAAACATTTCTAAATTTAATTTCTTAAATTTGACAAAACATATAAACCTACAGATTCAAGATACTGAATGAACCTCAAACACAATACACCCAAAAAATCTCAAACAAGATAAGCCCAAAGAAATCCACATTACAATAGTACAAGATATACCAGATAGCCAAGACACACCATAGATAAACATTTAAAAACTAAGGACAGAAAAATTCTAGAAATCAGTGAATTAGAAATAACATTTTATTTATAGAGAAAAAAGCAATGTAAATCACAACACATTTCTCATCAGAAACCATGGAGGCCAAAATACAGTGGCATATTTTTTAAGTGCTGGAAGGCAAGAACTATGTCTTTCCAAAATCAGTCTATATCCATAGAAAATATCCTTCTAGGATGAAGGTGAAATAAACATTCTCAGGTGAACTAAAACTAAGAGACTGTGTTGCTAGTAAAGGAGATTCTCAGAAAGAATTCCTCTAAAAAGAAAGTAAATGACCAAAGAAGTCTTGGGTCTGTTCATGTCCTTTGCCCACGTTTTGATGGGGTTGTTCGTTTTATTCTTGTATATTTGTTTAAGTTCTTTGTAGATCTGGGTATTAGCCGTTTGTCAGATGGGTAGATTGCAAAAATTTTTTCCCATTCTGTTGTTTGCCGGTTTGCTCTAATGATTGTTTCTTTTGCTCTGCAGAAGCTCTTTAGTTTAATTCAATCCAGTTTGTCAATTTTGGCTTTTGTTGCCAATGCTTTTGGTGTTTTAGTCATGAAGTCCTTGCCCATGCCTATGTCCCGAATGGTATTGCCTAGGTTTTCTTCTAGAGTTTCTATGGTGTTAGGCCTTATGTTTAAATCTTTAATCTATCTGGAGTTAATTTTTGTATAAGGTGTAAAGAAGGGATCCAGTTTCAGCTTTCTGCATATGGCTAGCCTGTTTCCCAACACCATGTATTAAATAGGGAATCCTTTCCCCATTGCTTGTTTTTGTCAGGTTTGTCAAAGATTAGATACCATCTCACGCCAGTTAGAATGGTGATCATTCAAAAGTCAGGAGACAATGGATGCTAGAGAGGATGTGGAGAAATAGGAACGTTTTTATACTGTTGGTAGGAGTGCAAATTAGTTCAACCATTGTGGAAAATAGCGTGGGGATTCCTCAAGGACCTAGATCTAGAAATACCATTTGACCCAGCAATCCCATTACTGGGTATATACCCAAAGGCTTATAAATCATTCTATTATAAAGACACATGCACATGTATGTTTATTGCAGCACTATTCACAATAGCAAAGACTTGGAACCAACCCAAATGCCCATCAATGATGGGAGAAAGAATATGTGGCACATATACACCATGGAATACTATACAGCCATAAAAAAGAATGAGTTCATGTCCTTTGCAGGGACACGAATGAAGCTGGAAACCATCATTCTCAGCAAACTGGCACAGGAACGGAAAACCAAACACCGCATGTTCTCATAAGTGGATATTGGACAATGAGAACACATGGACACAGGGTGGGGAACATCATACAGTGGGGCCTGTTGGGTTTGGTGGACTAGGGAAGGGATAGCAGGAGGGTGGGGCACTAGGGGAAGGATAATATTAGGGGAAATACCTAATGTAGATGACAGGCTGACGGATGCAGCAAACCACCATGGCACGTGTATACCTATGTAACAAACCTGCACATTCTGCACATGTACCCCAGAACTTAAAGTATATAAAAAAATAAAGTCCACAAGAAGAAAGAGTATTTCTGGGGGAAAAAAAAATAAAAGAAGTCTTGGGTCATCAGGAAGGAAGGAGGAACAATAGGAAGAGTTAAAATATCAGCAAATACTGTAGACTTTCTTTTCTTGAGGTTTCTAAGTTATGTTTGAAGATGGAAGAAAAAAATATAACAGTGTCTAATGGGGTTATGAAAGCATATCAAAGCAGGAAATGTCTAAGACAATTACATTATTGTTGGTAGAAAGAAAAAGGAAATAAACATGGGAGCGTGTGGCTGTGAAGGAATAGCGTAATCTTTGTGGGAGGTAATAGCTCTGTGTTTTGCTGAATCACTTACAGAAATCTACACAAGTGATAAAATGACATGGAACTACACATGCACACACACACATTTGCAAACTAGTGCATGCACATGCCTGTCCCCCCAATATACTGTCCCTCTGTCAATTTCTGATTTTGATATTGTATAGTATTTATATATGGTGGAACGATGGAAGAAACTGTGGTGAAGGGTATACAAGACCTCTCAGTACTATCTTTCAAATCTATAATTTAGATAATAATTATGGACTGTCAATCAATAATTATATCAAAATAAAATGAATAGTGAATAGATAAACAAATTTTGGTGCAGCCATACAGTAGACTACTACCCAGTAACAACGTGGATTAATCTCACATGCATCATGCTAAGTGGAAAACAGCATACACAAAAGTTTTTGTACTGTAGGATTTCATTTGTATAATGAAAATAGAAAATGCAAAACCATAGGGAAATAAATATATCAGAGGATTCCCAGGGGGTAGGAGGCGGATATTGACTAGTAGTGGGAAATTTCGAGGTGATGAAGGTTTCATATATATTTTCTTAAATTAAAAAATAATTTAGAGATAAAGTCTCATTACGTTGTCCAGGCTGGAGTGCAGTGGCTATTCACAGGTGTGATTACAGTGCACTGCAGCCTGGAACTCCTGGGCTCAAGTGTTCCTCTGGCCTCACTCTCCCCAGTAGCTGGGACTCCAGGTATGCCATGCTTAGCCTAAATGTTACAAATCTTGATGACAATAGTTACATGACTGTATGCATTTTTAAAAATTTACATTTACGTTTTTAAAATGTATAAAACTGTGTAAATCATATCTCTACACACCTAGTTTAATAAAAATGAAAAGAAAGTATCATGAAATTCTCAACTATACCCACAATAATTATGTATGTTGTTTTTCATTTTCTACCATAAAAAATCATGTGGTCATAAACACCTATGAGCGAAATAACATTGTTTCTCCAGGATCTTTGTATTACTTCTGTAGACTGCACTCCCAGAAGCTATATTACAGAGGCGGATGGAGGAGAGTAGAGGAATAAATGTTAGGCACATTTTTACAGGCATATTTGCATATGCAGATATGCAAAATTACTTTGCAGAAGTATATTTTCTTTTAGCCAGTTTATAATGTCACTAAGATTTTGAAAGTCTTCCTTTCCACACCCTTGTGGGCGATAGAATGTTGATTGCTACTGTTGGTTGCTTCCACTTGGCTCAGATACCTCTTCCTGATAATTGAAGTCTTTGCATTTATTTGAGACTTTGTAATTATGGCATATAGCAGAACTGAACCCACACTATTTACAGTTTACTAAACATCCCCTTGAACATTCACACACACATATGACAAGCTACAAACACTCTTCATTAATGACTAGAGTGTGGGTCTGGTAATTATTATTAATTTTATTTGCCAGAATATTGGTGATGTTTGCAGACAGGAGAATTAGTGGGGTATCTTATTTTGGTTTTGGAGTGGGTCCCCTTCTTTTAATTTTTATTCTTTGTCCTCTGCCTCTCTGTTGTTTTCACATTGTCTCCTTGTCCCATCCAATTGTGTCTACCATTCCACTTTACATTTAAATGATCTCTTGATTTTGGTTTGGGTTAATTCTCACTCTGTCATAAATGTGAGTTGATCTGGCACAAACTGCTCAAAACACACATTTTAAAATCTCGTGCCTTTATCTAATATTTTTCTACATTTGCAGTGATATCCTTTTCTATTTTCTATTGTTGAGTACCTGTGGCACTTTACTCTAAGGAGATATAGCTCTCTCTAATATTTTTACTGCAAAATACGCCTGCTGTAGTAGATGCATTTTGAGGTGCTTTGTCTTTGCTCTGTAATGATGGGCTGTGTTTTATACCTCCTCCTGGCTTTTGCTTGAATATTAATAATTCTGGGGTAAGCATCTCCCAAAAAGAATCATCCCCTACTCAAGAGAATCCTTCTACTTCCTTTTTGTTTCCTCCCTTGCCCTAAAACATGAGTATTTTTTTCACTTGCTTTACCTCATTTAACTTTCAGATTATTCTCAGAAGGAGATTCTAACACTCCCATTTTGCATGTAAGACAGCCAGATGGGAAGGGTCCCCAGAGAAACTCCAACCAGCTTGCACACTGAGAATACACACTGAGGTGGAGCCATAGAAGTTCTCACCATTTGCAGTGGGAAGAGCCTGGCCCCTCCCCTTCCTGGGTGGTAGCTGGGATTCGATCTGCAGTAGGAAGACTCTGGCTCTGGTGAAGCCCTCCCCCCAACAAGTTTTTTTCCTTTTGCTCAATAAATCCTGTTATTCTCATTCTTCAAATTGTCTGTGAGCTTAATCTTTAATGGCCGTGTGACAAGGAGCTTGTCTTTAGCTGAACTAAGGAAATGTCCTGCAGCACATGCACACAATATGATGACAGAGCTCTCCTCACGAGCACTATGGCCAACAGCTGTCCTCTAAACAAAGTGTGACCCAGCTTGATGGAGAGCTGGCCAGGCGGGCTTCACCTGAGCTCAGGGACAATACCCTCAGCTCTGGCCTCACCCCATTCCCATGCTGGATTTGAACCCAGGTCTTTTGACTTCCCTTTCTTTCTTTCTTCCTCTAATATCTATTGAGCACATATTAAATGCTAGCTTCCTTCTAGGATTTGGAGTTTTTCAATGGCAAAAAACAAAAAACAAAAAACAACAAAAAACAAAAAACAAACAAACGCGGATTCCTACTTTTGTGGTATCTGTATTCTAGTGAGTGGACACAGATTATACAGCATAAATGTTATAAAGTAGTGAGAGGTGGTTGCTATGGACAAAAAAGTATAAGGGATTGTAGGGGATATCAGGAGTGCTGGGGAATGGTGGGATTGCAATTTTAAATACAGATCTCATTGAAAAGGTGACATTAGAGGAAAGACTTGATGTCTATGTGAAGAGCATTCTAGACTCAGGGAGGAGCTGGTGCAGAGGACCGAAGGTAGAGAATGGGTTGACTGTGGCTTAGTGATGAGGGGCGGTGCAGACAGAGAGGCAAAGAGACATCAGTGAGGCCAAGTCATGAGAGGCTCTGCAGGTCACGGTTGGACTTCGATCTGGTGCTGTCCCTCTATGTGGTGGTCAGCAAGATGATTTCACCAGCAGCTTACTCAATATACTTTCTAAGAAAATCATCATTTAACCAGTGAGCGTGGATTGTCCTGGCCAAATCCTAGTGTGCAAATATGCTGGAAACATTCAATCTTGTTTCCAGCAAGGCTTGGGGTGATTTAGAAACTGTTCAATCAATGCAGTAAATATGAATTAAACATTTACAGTTGTATTAAATATTCGAAAGATACGAACCAAAACAGTCTATCAAGTAATTGTACATATTTGTGCATTTACAAAATGCATATTCATGAGAGCTATGTAAATATATATTTAGTAATTTCCTCTTTGATGTGAAGCATCATGGCTGAACTACAGATGGTAAGTTTCTTGAATCTAATTACGAAAATGCCACAGTAAACCATTCTGACATTGTCCTTAGAAAAAAATCATTGTTTGGCCATTATCATAAGTTTAGTGTTCTTGGAATTGGGGAGGAGAAAGTTCTAGAGCATGTCTGTTTTTGTGGCAGGCATACGGGGGAAAAGGCAGTAATTTCTAAGATAAGTGGCTCTCATACTTTTCCCACCAAGGGTCACACAGGGAGGAAGTTCATGCATAGGACATTCTAGAGTCCTGTGGCCTCTGCATTCCAGCTACAGTGCTACCCTTTCTCTCCCCATCAGGAAAGCATATTGGGAGGCTAAGGAGTGAGAATAATGATATTTTGGGTTAATATTTAATTCATCCTAATTTATTCAAAAACGTGTCTAACGTCACATGGTATCTATTAATACTAACATGGCTGGCAACCCCTCACAACTGCCTGTGACAATTCTTTTGGGTCCTTCTGCCACATCTAAGGACTCTCTGGATGAGGAGATGGTGAGAGAATACACATTCTAATTTTGTCTTTGTGTGAAGATCTTATGTGAAAATCTTTCTGAGAATTAGAGTTTTCTAAATATTTCCTAAGGTCCTGATACTCTTACTAGCATTTGCCAATTAATTCTGTGAGACCCAAATGTGTGCAGGGCCTGGACACTTTATCTCAGACTAGGTCTCTTCCTGAACCCTCTGCTACTTTCCAAATATTGTCACAGGTGGATTGAGTAGCTAGACTCGTATTTGTGTCTGCCTTGAAAACTCAGGATGACTCTTGAAGCGGACTGCCCATGAACTGTCATTGCTTGGATCGCCTCTTTGGGAGACTAAGAGAACTTGAGTGTGTGCAAGTCAGCAGTAAGGACTACTGGATTAGGTGGGCCACATGGTTATCAGCTTGTGGCGGCCTTTTGGCATCTTCTGGTCTCACTTAGAGTAAAAGCCAAAGTCCTCTCCGTGACCTTCTAGGCTCTTTGTGATTTGTACCCCCAGGTCTCTGACTTCACCTCTAACTAGTCCCCCCTCACTTGCTTAGCCTCTTTCCTCAATGGCCTCTCTGCTGGCTCCTTGAACCACCCCAGGCCCTTTGCACCTGCTATTCCCTCTGCCCAGCATGCTCTGTTCCAGACAGTTGCAGGGCTAACATCTTGCTTCCTTCAGGGTTTACTCAGAAATGAGTTTCTCAGTGGGGTCTTCCATGACCATCCTATTTAAGGTTTCAACTACTTTGCCAGCATTTCACTTTCCCTCCCTTGATCTTTTCTTCCAAGCACTCACTGCCCTCTAACACACTGTATCTTTTACTTATTTATCTTGTTCAGTTTCTGGCTACCTCACCACAGTGTACATTCCACAGGGGCAGTGATTTTGTTTGTTTTGTTGATTGCCGTAGCCCTGGCATCTTGAGCAGTGCCCGCCACGCGGTGGAATTAAATAAATATTTACTGAATAAATGAGTGGCTTCATGCTTAAAAGCCAGAAGAGTGACCTTCATAGAGAAGTAGGACAATCAAACGTTGCACAGATAAAGGGCCATGTACCGAGAGAGAGAGAGAGAGAGAGAGAGAGAGAGAGAGAGAGAGAGAGATGAGATGCTGACAGATTTTTTGAAAACTTTCCAGTTCCCACTTCTTGTCTTTCCTAGACCAGAATTTTACTTTCTATCCATGGTCTATCCCTAAAAATTTCATTTTCTTAAGCTACTTTAATTGCTCTTGTCTTTATTGCTACCAAAAATCTCTAAGCCAAAAAATAAATAAATAAATAAAAAAGTCAAACTAGAAGATGATAATTGTTTTCTCAACACCCAGGGTGTCTTTGGAGAATGAGGTTCTCATGCAGCATATAGTTTTACGGTTCTCTTCCCTGTTTCCTTTCTTGGATAACTAGGTCACAGACAGCTGGTGTTTCCCATGTGGCAAAGGGAGCACACACAGAAATCCCCGCCTCCTCTCTCTTTGCTTTTCAAGCCCTGCTGAATGCCTCCTAATGATTTCATCTGCTTGGAGGTCTGCTGGCTTTTCCACTCTAGTAGAAGAAGGTGGTGGTGCTGGGGGCTGATGCATGCTCTGACTACTGACTTGAAACATGCTTTGATGAATTAGTGCAACTCGGCCAGCAATTTACTTTAAATTTTACCCTTGATTCTTCCTCTAGCAAACAATTAAGGAGCAGCAGTGGCTTCCTGCAGGGGAGACCAATGCCTTCTGTCCTCTGTGGAAACAGCCTGGCATTCTTCCAATTGATGAATGGCGTGGACCAGGAGCACCAGTTATTTTCAGCTTCTGAGCATCCAAATAAATAAACATACAAATGTATAACATAAAATAAATTCAAATTACAAATGAGAAAACCAATCCAGGTAACTGACAGTTTCTGACTTGATGTGGAGGCTTGAAAATACATCCTTGAACCTTGCAATGCAGTGAGCCAAGGAGCGATGAGAGGCCACATGAATAACTGGTCCAGTGACAAGACACATGTCCTCCTCCTTGCTGGGTGAGTAGCCCAGTCCAACCCCAAAAGCTCCTGAGTAAGAGGAAAATGTCTCTTTAACAGTATTAAGGGACAATTTATTATGTGTATCCTTCCAGGGAAGCACAATGTCAGTGCAGGCCTATTGCATTTGCATTATTTCCAGACAACAGCAGCAGCAGAAAGGGACACTGATTTATTTTAGAGCAAGCACAGGTGAATTTAATGTCTGTTGGGACTGAGCCAGGGAGAACTTAACCCGTTCTGAGTCTTTCCAGGGCTTTAGGGGGAACCATCGGTTTTTGGAATGGTTCTATTGGCTTCTTTGGTCAAATTCAGCTTTCCCGAGCCTGTGCTTCTCAATCGCTTGTTAATAAAAGCTCTTACAGGGTAGAAGGGGGAGAAAAAATTGTTTTTTATGTTCTGGCCCTGCTAATTCCTTTCTGTACGACCTGGGCAAATAATTTAATCCTTTTGAGACTCGGTTTTCTCTTTTGAAAAATGGATGTAATCCACTTGTTCTCACTCATAGGCAGGTGTTGAACAATGAGAACACATGAACACAGAGAGGGGAGCATCACACACTGGGATCTGTTGTGGGGGGAGGGTAGGGGCAGTAGAAGGTGGGGAGAGTGGGGAGGGATAACATGGGGAGACATGCCAGATATAGGTGACAGGGGGATGGAGGCAGCAAACCACCTTGCCATATATGTACCTCTGCAATAATCCTGCATGATCTGCACGTGTACCCCAGAACCTAAAGTACAATAAAAAAAAAAAAAAAGAAAAGAAAAGAAAAATGGGCGTAATAATGCTATCCTGCAGGATTTTAATGAGAATCAACTAAGCAAATGTGTTATTGAGTGACTGGTGAATTGCATAAATGACATTGTTTTGGGGTGACATCAATTTGGAATTCCTGGGGCACAAACAGAAGTTTTGGTATTATCTTCAGGTATGTTGGCTTGGCTAGCTTAGCTAGCAGAGAGCTTTTTTTCAGAAGAATCATTCAGTGGGAGGTAATAACAGTTACTCTTTGAATTCTGGAATTAGAGAGTTATGAAACTCAAAAGGTCCTTGTAGACAGTGTCTTGGAGACATCTCTTCGAAGCTTTGTTTTGGCAGATGGAAAAACGGAGGCTTACGGAAGCAAAGCAGGCTGTAAATATCTTGGAGGATGAGGTCAATCTTAATTATCTTTGCTTGTTGTTTCTTATCAGTATACACCAGAATGCCCTGCACCCAGTGAATGCTCAATAAGTGTTCGTGGAAGTGACAGAATTCCATCACTATTAAACACAACCGGTGTTGTGGTTGACAGTCATAGGTTGGAATATTTTCTCTTCTAATTCAGATTAGATGAGAATTTGATACTATTTTAATACTAAACCTTGCAAGGAATGTGTTTACTGGTTAACTGAGGCATCTCCAAAAGGGTCATGACCTCTATAAAGCCAGAAACATCCTGGTAAATCCTCTAGCTTCGACTTCTGATAGAAACTCGTTGAAGACTTAAAGAACAATTTCTTTTGTTAAACCACCATACAATTTTAGTTTACACAGTAGGACACATTTACAAAATGTTGCCCAATACGTTACCTTATTTAATTCTCCTAATGATCTGGTGAAGTACGCATTATTATTTCCATTTCTCAGAACAGGAAATTGAGGCTCTGAGAGTCTGAGTGATGACCCAATGATGTAGAGGCACTGTCAGAACTGAAACTTGAACCCAGAACTCTTTTTTTTCAGTGTATTGCATAAATACTACCTTGTAAAGTACCAAGTAGATATCCCTTTCATCTGTTTCTTCCTTCCTCCTTTTGCTCTCCCCTTCCCTTCCTTGTTTCTCACTAGGCACTGAAGCAGGTGAAAAATGAATATAGCAGTTCCTGTTTTGAAGAGTTCGCAGCCTCCTGCAGAGGATTTACAGGTAAAAAGGTAATTCTAAAAGCAGAGGATCTTTATTATGCACTAACCCTGATTGAGCACAGCCCAAAGGGGTTAACAGACCTGCTTGGAAGATGGGAAAGAGAGATAAACCACTGTCTAAGATATAGTTGCTGCTGGAAAAAGAAATTGCTGAAATCCCCAAACACCCCTGTCAAAATATCTAGACTTTCAAAGCCATGCCTTTCCTTCTCCCCTCTCTTAGATGTGATGAATGAGAGATGTGTGTGTGTGACACATCCACCTGGAATCTGCAAATCACTGATCCTTTAAAACCTACTTTTGTAAATACCAATAAAACAAGTCTTGACACTCGCTCCTGAGTTCAGGGAATTCATTCAACCTGGAGCCCTGGAGGAGGGAAGCTACTCCCTAGGAACTTTTCCCTTTTCAGATATCTCACCTGAAACTGAAACTTGTCTCTCACTCTTCCCTTTTTCTGCCTTCTTTGATTCAGAATCTGTAATCCTCCCTGGTTATTCTCCTTTGTCTGCCTTCACTTTGCCTAAGCAACAGAACTGTTCAGGTTTGCCAAATGAATGATACCACAAAGTGCTGAAGTCTGGGAATAATGCCTCATGGACATTGCATAACTATTTGTTTAATGAATACATGAAGGGGTGAATAAATGAATGAATAACGGCCTATATTAAATACTGCCTCTGTCATTTACCAGTTGCCCAACTTTAAGACAGATATTTAACCTGCTTGTGCCTCAATTTCTTGTCCTTCTCTATTGTGTATAAGAGATTATAAAAATGTATATACAAGCATGCCTTGAGATATTGTGGGTTTGGTTACAGACCACTGCACTAAAGCAAATATTGCCACAAAGCAAGTCACATGAAGTTTTTGGTTTTCCAGTGCATATAAAAGTTATGTTTACACTACTGTAGTCTATTGTGTGTGAAATAGCATCATGTCTAAAACATGTACACATCTTATTTTATTTTTTAAATTTTTTTGAGACTGAGTCTCACTCTATCACCCAGGCTGGAGTGCAGGGTCACAATCTTGGCTCATTGCAACCTCCACCTCCCAGGTTCAAGTGGTTCTCCTGCTTCAGCCTCTCAAGTAGCTGAAATTACAGAGGTGCTTGCCACCGTGCCTAACTAATTTTATTTATTTATTTATTTTTATAGAGACGGGGTTTCACCATGTTGGTCAGGCTGGTCTTGAACTCCTGACCTCAGGTGATCCACCCACCTTGGCCTCCCAAAGTGCTGGGATTACAAGCGTGAGCCACCACGCCCGGCCTCCAGCTAATTTTTTAAAAACATTTTTTTTTTAGTTGAGACAGGGTTTCACCATGTTGGTTGGGCTGATCTTGAACTCTTGACCTCAAGTGATCCACCTGTCTTGGCCTCCCAACGTGCTGGGATTACAGGTGTGAGCCACCATACCCATTCTTATGTGTGTGTGTGTGTGTGTGTGTGTGTGTGTGTATATATATATATATATACTTTTTTTTTTTTTAATTGCATTTTAGGTTCTGGGGTACATGTTAAGAACATGCAGGATTGTTGCATAGGTACATACATGGCAATGTGGTTTGCTGCCTCCATCTCCATCACCCATAATTAGCATTTCTCCCCATGTTATCCCTTCCCAACTCCCTACCCCTCACTGTCCCTCCCCTAGTCCCCCCAACAGACCTCAATGTACAATGCTCCCCTCCCTGTGTCCATGTGTTCTCATTGTTCAACACCTGCCTATGAGTGAGAACATGTGGTGTTTGATTTACTGTTCTTGTGTCAGTTTGCTGAGAATGATAGTTTCCAGGTTCATCCAGTTTGTCCCTACAAAGGATACAAACTCATCGCTTTTTATGGCTGCATAGTATTCCATGGTGTATATGTACCACATTTTCCCTGTCCAGTCTATCATCGATGGGCATTGGGTTGGTTCCAGGTCTTCGCTATTGAAAAGAGTGCTGCAATGAACATTCGTGTCCATGTGTCCTTATAGTAGAACGAATCATAATCCTTTGGCTATATACCCAGTAATGGGATTGCTGGGTCAAAAGGAATTTCTATTTCTAGGTCCTTGAGGAGTCGCCACACTGTCTTCCACAATGGTTGAACTAATTTACACTCCCACCAACAGTGTAAAAGTGTTCCTATTTCTCCACATCCTCTCCAGTATCTGTTGTCTCCAGATTTTTTAATGATCGCCATTCTAACTGGTGTGTGATGGTATCTCAATGTGGTTTTGATTTGCATTTCTCTAATGACCAGTGATGATAAGCATTTTTTTTGTATGTTTTTTTTGGCCTCATATATGTCTTCTTTTAAAAGTGTCAGTTCATATCCTTTAGCCACTTTTGAATGGGTTTGTTTGTTTTTTTCTTGTAAATCTGTTTTAGTTCTTTGTAGATTTTGGATATAAGTCCTTTGTCAGATGCGTAGCTTGCAAAAATTTTTTCCCATTCTGTTGGTTGCCGGCTTACTGTAATGATTGTTTCTTTTGCCGTGCAGAAGCTCTGGAGTTTAATTAGATCCCATTTGTCTATTTTGGCTTTTGTTGCTAATGCTTTCGGTGTTTTAGTCATGAAGTCCTTGCCTATGCCTATGTCCTGAATGGTTTTGCCTAGGTTTTCTTCTAACATTTTTATGGTGTTAGGTCTTATATTTAAGTCTTTAATCCATCTGGAGTTAATTTTAGTGTAAGGTGTCAGGAAGGGGTCTAGTTTCTGCTTTCTGCACATGGCTAGCCAGTTTTCCCAACACCACGTATTAAACAGGGACTCCTTTCCCCATTGCTTGTTATTTTTGTTTGGTTTGTCAAAGATCAGGTGGTAGTAGATATGTGGCGTTGCCTCTGAGACCTCTGTTCTGTTCCATTGGTCTATATCTCTGTGTTGGTACCAGTACCATGCTGTTTTGATTACTGTAGCCTTGTAGTATAGTTTGAAGAAAAATATAGAACACTTCACGAATTTGCGTATCATCCTTGCACAGGGGCCATGATAATCTTCATTGTATCATTCCAATTTTAGTATACGTGCTGCTAAAGTCAGCACGGGAGGAATGTTCTTGAACGCTGAGGAGGCTTGGGAGGATGGTCTTTTCTTAGCAGTGAGGAGTTTAGGATTTAAATACACATAGGAAAGGATTCAGGAAAGGGCATTTCAGGCAGTAATACTAGGGTAAAGGAGTGAGGTCTGGAATTTTCGGAAGATAAGAGAGAGAGAATGAAAAGCGAGGAGACAGAAAATGCAGTAGAAAGAGGTCAGGAGATGTGGGGAATGCGGATGGTCAAATTGGTTTGTAAAACTAAATTGTTGATTATGTATTGCATGGCATTATGTGCTGCTGATACAAAATATGACACAGACTATGTACCCAAGAAAGGAGCATGGTATTCCAGATTGTAAGGGTGACAGCAGAAGGGCATTTCACATGCCATTAGCACAGAGGAAGGAGTATGCCTGAGTATTCACTTAGGCTTCCAGAGGCCTCACAGTGAAGACCTGGGCTCTCCAAGGATTTATTCATTCTCTTTACTTGTTTGCTAACTAGCTTATTCACTCATTTAACATATATTCTTGAGCACCTGTTTATTTGCTTGGTGTTGATCTGGGTGCTAGAAACAAGGCAAACATAATCCTTGGGTATAAGGTCAACAGGAGATCTCCCATTGTTGATAGAGAGAAATCCTGTTCCAGGCAGAGAGAATGACATGACAGAAAACAAAACAAAGCCAAATCATGGAGCACTTAAAAGCAAGCATGGGCTTTCCACCGTAGCTCAACAGGAAAGGGATGAATGGTTTGTGGTCCAAGAGTCACCTGGGGGTTGACGCTGTCATCATGTGGCAGACATGTGAAGGACATGGAAGATACTGAACAGGAGAGGAGCATGGCCAGATTTATAGTTTAGTACGAGACCACTGGTGGCAGGTGGAATGGAGTGGGCTGAGTGAGCCCTCTTAGAGAAATACCGAAGAAGAGAGCGAAGAGCTCCCCACGGAGACAAAGGAACAGTTGGAGCCAGGTAGTGAGATGAAAAGATGTTTCTTGAGGCAGGGTACGCCCCGCAGTGAGTCAGGGGTCAAGGAGGAAGCACCAGCTACTTGTCAGAGGGTGGAGAGGGGCAATGAGACCCTAAGTGCAGGAAGAGGGGTCTGAGGGTGAGGAGGAGGCGGCAAACGTTTCCTTCACAATGGCAGGGACAATAATTGTGGAGGAAAGACAGATGGCCCATTTCTGCCAGGTGCCAACCCCAGCAATTCCCCTCTGCAGGGACTCACCCTAGCCCTCTGGGAATAAGGAGTGGGTTTATTGGCATCAGTTCCATGCTTTTGTAGTGGGAAAACTATGATATCTGAGGATGAGTCAACCAGTCCAACCAAGACTGGTTGAAAACAACTTTGATGGAGAAGGCTGGGAAAAAACAAAAATCAAATCCCTAAGAAATCCATGTGTCAAAACAAAACCAACACATCTTGATTCATTACAGTTCTTGCGAAGTCTCTTCTATCCAGCTAATGTCTTCCCATGCCAGGGGAAGCAGCATGAGGAAAAGTCAACTCAACAAATTTTGCAAAGTCTCTGCTCTTATTTAAATTTCTTTTCCTCTCAGATTTTCCCATACCCCATTCTGAAGAACACAGGCAGAAATCCCCACCTCCTCCAGCAAATTCTTTTCTATCAAGGGATTCCTGTTGCTTCTTTTTCATATCACCTTTTACCTGCCTCCCCATGACACTTATTCAATTGAAGTCCCATCATCATCATCATCATCATTGTTTTTACATGGAGGCAGAACTATTTATTTCCTTTTAGTTGTTTCATCATCTAGTATAGTGTCTGGCTTGCAACTCAACAAATGAATGTTTGCTGAACCAACTAAGTTGTCAGGGGGCAGGTAATATGTGTTCTAGAAACTTTTCTTACCTGACTTTGCAAAGGAGACTCATGAAGACCAGGAGATAAGAGGGTTTTAAGCAAAAACACTCCTGTGCATTCCTTATATCTGCACTGCCCACTCTGCGTGCTTAAAAATAATTTGTTTTAGATGAAGCTGCATGTGGTCTCTTGCGATGGCTCATAAAATCCAGTTGGCAGAAACAGCTGGGCTAGTTGCCTGAGAATCTCTAGAGACTGTAATTCAGTAGTTTCGGGGTGGGCCACCAGAATGAAGACAAAAAAATATATATCTTTCTCTTTTCTCTTTCCTTCTCTGTCTCTTATCCATCTATCCATCCATCCATCCATCCGTCTGCCTGTCTGTCCATCTGTCCATCCCTCCACCCATCCATCTATCCATCTATCCAAAAGTTTAGCCAAGACTGTTGAGAGGGAAAAGTAGTAGAACAGGAGTTTGGAGACTTGGCTTAGTAACTTATTTTGCTAAGCTTCAGAGAACCTATCTTGAAAATGGCAACACTTATCTAACTCCCAGGGCTAATTAGGAATTACAATTAAGTAATGTTTCTAAACATGAGATACACACGGTGGTTTCTCGGTAAATGTTAGTTGATTCTGAATATCCTGACAATAGAAAGTGCAGGAAGACTGAGGTTTCTGGTCTAGTTCATAACTAGGAGGGAAAAATAAAGGATTTGGAAGTAGAAAGAATATAATGATTTATTTTTAAATTTGTCAGTGTAGAAAGAGGCACAAGCCAGGGAGTCCATTTCCCAGAGGCCTGAGGAAATCCTTTGGCAGTTGTCAATCCAACCCAGTAGGCAATAGAATTAACTTACAGAGAAGACAAGAGCAGAGACATCCATAGATCACAGTATGAGAACCTTTCTTTTCTTGGGGAAAAAGAGGGAGACCACTCCTGTAGACGCTGCCAAAGGGCACATCCAAGGTAGGGGTAGGGTAGGAGGCTGAAGGGCCAACTGGGGTGGCTTGGTGAGAAACAGTTAATTAGACTTCTGGGTCCAGAAAGCAGTCCTACCCTGGCTGTGCCCCCATATGGAGTTGCAAGGCTGGGTGTGATTATATGCTTTGCAAGGAACACATATTTTGTAAGATTAAGACAAAATTGTTAAAAACATTTATTGTGTGCTTTTAATGTGCAAACATGAAGGGAACCTGGAATTTATTAATCTGGGTTGGGTGTCCCCTCTTGGCCCCTGGAGCTCTTTTGGCCATAGCTCTAACTTCATTGGATAGAAATAATTTGAGATTTTCTTCTCTGTTATCCCGTTTTTTTCCCCCAGCACTTACCACTGTGCATAATAGCACATAGTAGACACTAAAGATATTGAAGCAAAGCGGTGTCGACAGAATTGAACTGTGCCTATTGGCCAAAACTTTTAAATCAAGCTTGTGCATCCTGATGGTACAGCTTTAGTTTGTTAGGAGTTATTTTATGCTCCAGATTCAACGGGAACAGTATCCTGAAGTCTTAACTGTTTTGGAAAGATTGGTTAAAAAAAAAAAGGCAAACAATTTAACTGTTGATTATAAGGAAATATATAGTACTATTAAAATGAACTTCCGTATATTATAGAGTAGGGTGTTAAATTTGCATGAATTTTAAGATAAAGTACGCAAAGTCAAAGTCCTTCCTTTTCTTCTGTGCCTGCCTCGAATCACCGGATTTGAGGCATCTCCTGGAATACATTGACAGTCATGCATAGTGAGGGACATAAAGGCAAGAACTGTGTTTTGTTCCGTGTTGAATCTCTAGCATGAAGAGCACAGTGCCTGGCACATAGAAAATGCTCAATAAGAGAGTGGGTTCTGAATTATTCTCTATATGCTTCTCTTTTTTGTTCAAATAGAGCGTCAACTCCTGGAGGGCGTGTCCCAGGTAACTTTAGGTCTCTGATTCCTGGTGCAGAATAAATTCTTGCTACATCTTTGTCTTGTGCTGTAGTCTCACTGGGCCCAGCACAGTATTCTGCAAGTACCAGGCACTTTATGCAGTTTTATCAATGATACTGACTTTGATGTTATGAGTATCTGTGGGAAAATCCTTTCTCTGCTATTTAGCACTTGGAATGCCTACTTACTGAACATTCCTTAGCCCAAGTTTTCTGGTCTATAAAATGAGGATAACAATTTCTACTTCACAGAATGGATGCCCAGAACCCACGATATCTTTTATATGAGAAATCTGACACAACGCATCTTCAACAAATACCAATCCTCCTTTCCCCCTTGTTTCAGTCTCATTTCTAGACAATTACTTCTATGGCTTTAGGATGAGATTTGAAGGGCCTAAGTTTTGAGGCTAGTTTTCAGCTTTGACTCTGGTTCTGCAGAATAAGGTTCTTGATTTTTCTGATTCTGAGAAAATCTTTTACAGCCTTTGAGACTTAATGTTTCTATCAATCAGCAAAATGGGTATAATACTCGCAACTACTCTCTACTGATGTTCTGGGAAGAAGAATGAGATAATGTCTGGAAGGAGCCTTGAGCTTCAGAGATGAAAGTTAGCATATAAATTCAAAGACCAGAATGTCTATGCTATTATTCTTCAATGGCTTATTGGATTCTTTTAGAGCAGGAGGCTGTTTGACCGACAAAGTCATCAGCTCTGTCTGCTTCCTAAAATCTCTTTCAAATAGTTTGTAAACACCTCTGAGTGGTAATGCTTTGCTTTTGCCACTTCTGGTTCTCCTCTGCCTCATTTGTTTGCTCTGAGGTTAAAGATAATTGCTTTTGAGGTGGGAGGAAAGGTGAAACAATCCCAGGGATAATTGCCCCAAGGTCAGCAAATCTGTGTTCAAGTCCTGACTCAGACTGTCACTAACATTGGGCAAATCACTGACCCTCGCAGGGTCTGAGCTAGAAGCATCAAGGTTGGACCAAACAATCTCCAAGCTTCTTCAACCAGCCTTGAGGATGTGGACCAGGTGCCTGACAGAAGAGCATATTCCATGTAGAAGCAGAACCAAAAATGGTGGCTGAGTAAAACGGGAGGAAATAATCTCTTCACTGAAAAGGAGGGTGTTGGTGAGCATGGTTGAATGGAGGTGGAAAATTCCATGAGCAATAAGAGTAAGCAGGGCCCTGAAATCCAGGCAGAGAAGGCGAGTCTTGGTGCCACATATCAACTTTCTTTCTACTGGGAGGCAATATGGGGCATAAAAAAGAGTTGTATTATGATTTTGGAGCCATGCAAACCTGAATGACTTTAAAAACCTTTAAATCCTTGCTTTATCACTAATTAGTTATACCTTTGGACACAGTATTTCATCATCAGAATCTTATGGTGATACAAATACTCACCTTTTGGGTTTGCTATGCGGATTACATGATGTGGCACATATAAGTAGAGTGGATCTTTTTAATTCATAGATTCTGTATTTGTGTACTTGCTTACTTTCTAAAACAAACTTATAATTTCTAAATCAATACTCATGGTGCTTTTGCAGTGATTCCTGGACATGCTTAGAGTGAGTGGCAAAACACGTCAGCTGACACACATGTTTCTAGCTGAGGGTAAACATGGTGAGCCGCTGCCATCTTATTTCAGCTTTCACATTGCAACAGATGTCCCTTAGCACCACATTTTCCCCATTTTTATGCTTTTTGGTGGAGATTTTTTTTTCTTGAGATTAGGTCTCACCCTGTTGCCCAGGCTGGAGTACAGTGGTGCAACCTTGGCTTACTGCAACCTCTGCTTCCCAGGTTCAAGCGATTCTCCTGCCTTGGCCTCCCTAATAGCTGGGACTACAGGCATGCACCATCACTCCCAGCTAATTTTTGTTGATGATTTTTCTGTTTAAAACGGCCTCATTTCAGCATAGTACTGAAATGCTGTGTAGCGTTCTTGAGTGCAGAGGACCGTGAAATGTCTTATGGAAAATATATACATGTTAGGAAAGCCTCAATTAGGCATGAGCTATAATTCTGCTGGCCATGAGTTTAATTTTAATCAATCAGCAAAATATATTGAATAAGGTGTCTTTACATAGAAACACATATAAAGGAAGATTATGTATTGCTTGATGATGAAAATGTTTTGATCAGAGCTCACAGGAACCTAACCCTGTGTTTTAGCTAGGAACATTAGTTCAGTGTTTGCTAATTCAGTATCCATGGAAACTTCATAAAACATAACTATTGTGAACAGTGAGAATTGACTGTATCTATAATATAATCTATAAGTCAGCCTTTGATCTGTGTATGTCAACTCTAGATCAGCTCTAGTTTTGCCTCAGGCGCCTTCTCAATACCAGGTCAAAGGTAAAAGATCAACCTCTATCTTGCACATACCAATTTAACATCAAAGAAAAAAAGCAGGAGATAAAGCAGAGCCAGGCAATTGTTGTGTGACTTCTGTTCAGACATGCACACATCCTTATGCCCACTCACATTCTATTGGCCAAAGCAAGGCATGTGATCAATCCATTGTGAAGAAGATACTCCTCCCATGGAGGCACTGTAGGTTCATGCCAATGGGTGGGGACGGATAATCCGTTTACAGATATGAAAGAAGGGGAGAATAAATACTTGGAAAAATGCAAATGCAATTTAGCACAGTTACCTTTTCTTGGCACTCTTAACTTCTTATTGTTGGCTTATGATTAGTCAAATGACATGATGAGCAGTTGTCTAAAGAAAGGACATGTGACCAGGCCGGGCGCGGTGGCTCAAGCCTGTAATCCCAGCACTTTGGGAGGCCGAGGCGGGTGGATCACGAGGTCAAGAGATCGAGACCATCCTGGTCAACATGGTGAAACCCCGTCTCTACTAAAAATACAAAAAATTAGCTGGGCATGGTGGCGCGTGCCTGTAATCTCAGCTACTCAGGAGGCTGAGGCAGGAGAATTGCCTGAACCCAGGAGACGGAGGTTGCGGTGAGCCGAGATCGCGCCATTGCACTCCAGCCTGGGTAACAAGAGCGAAAACTCCGTCTCAAAAAAAAAAAAAAAAAAAGAAAGGACATGTGACCAATTCCTCTGAGGGAGGAAGTCTTTACATAGAGGGACAGCTAAACACCATTAGATAGAGCTTGTGTGCCTTTACCTGTACCTGTTTCTTTGGGTGTCTATTTAAGGAAAAAAAAAATATATATATATACACACAGTAATACAGTTTAGTTAAAAAAAGAAGCATAAGACAAACTTTCAAAAAATGACTTGAAAGGAACCTTCAAGACTTTTGGTCCAATACCCTTGTCTTACAGATAAGGAAATTAGTGCCTAGGAAAGTGAAGCGAATATACATAAAATCCACATTTACTTGATTATCTGTTGCATATCAGGGCCAGAATAAGAAACTGTGTCTCATTGGACAAGCCCTTACTCATCCTCCAGTATTTTCCAAGCATTGCAGTTGCTGCTAGGCTGATAGGGAGATGGTGAATGTCTAGATCCTTTTACTGAAAGTGTGGTGCTGTCATTCATTTATATAGTGGGTGGGAAAGGTGGTTTTTAGGATGATGGGGTTAGAGAGAAGCAGAGATGAATCATGATGGGACAAAAAGACAAACTGACTTTGATTCTAGACAGATTCTATTAAGATATTGCTGTGAGACCTTGGACAAATCATGCACCCTCCTAGAGCTCCAGTTTCCTCATCTATAGATATTATCTGCCTTAAATAATTTCTAGGGAGTTTAGAAGTAATGTAAGAAAAGTATCTGGCACATATGAGGCATGGGGTAAGTGTCTATGGTTACCTTGAATAATATTGTGATTTTAGACCCCATTGTTTGGCAATTGGATTCTTACTGTGACGCTAACTCTCTACAGACCCATAATTTTTGAGAATCGTCCTAGCTCTGCATGGACAATGTGAAGAATTCTGCACTCAGAATTCTCTCTCCCAGCAAAAGATGAACCGGTGAGCAGAAAAGGCTAACAGGTCAGTCTTCCCCCGCAGTGGCAAACACAAGTTGAAAGTGGTGTGTCCTCCAGGCTCTGTCTCTCCTTTTCCATGGTAGAGCATGTCATCGCAAGCTGGCATCACAGTCCACTTAAAACAACCTTCAGCGTGGCTCAAAAGTAGTCTGACTTTAAAATCTTTATGGAGGTTTTGTTTTCCCACTCACCCTTTTATTCTTTTTCTCTCCTTTTTAATTTGATATGAAAGGAGAACAGGTGGCTTGTGATTCCTATTTTCTGTGCTTGCAAAATAGAGACATATACACATAGGTTATATTTACAGCTAGGGAAAAACTCCTGGCTGGATGAAGGTATTGGCTACTTTGTAAGACAGAGGACAAGGTTTCATCTTTTTCTGTTGCTGAAGTAATTGTCTTTGGAGTACTTTTTTCATGCAGTGCACATTAGGGTGTTTTATTATGTTAGTAGCCAAGGTGGTTTTTACCCCAAAATAAGATGAGTAGTATAAGCCAGTGAATGAGTTCTAGGTGAATTGTGAGTCCATCCTTTTCAGATTTCCCATCAACTGTGAACAGTTTTATTGCTTATTATTAGAGACATTATAAGCAGAACCCATTAAGTGGGTTTAGGGGGAAAAAGAATTTTTTGAAGAATATTAGAGATAGCATTTCAGGTCTCCAAGATGGCTGGAGAGTCACACTGGTAGGTTGTGTGGAGAAGGATCACATCCAAACTATACAATGTGAAATGCACCAGTATAGACTCCATCGATGCTATTGAGGACAGAGACGACAGCTCATTCTGGGCTCAGGATGTCAGAAGTCCCACTTCTGCTACTCCTGAAAGCCGGCCATCACTGCTATCTCTAGCCAAAAAATAGTTTCTATCTAGCATTGGCTCTCTCATCTTGCTCACTTCTCAGTGAGTCCCTCACTCATTGTGGTTAATGGGGTGGAGGTCGAGCATTGCAAAGAAAAATGGGAAAGTGAGTCTCTTGTTTCTACCTTGGGGAGGCGGAACGTTTCTTAGATGAAGGAACAGTGTTTAAAAAGTTCTGAGCAGTGGGAAAACTCCAAACATCTACAATAGCTCTTTAATGCTGGATATTTTTATATTAAAGGAAATCAGGAAAAGTAAATTGCTGCTTGGATCTGGCTATTAGATCTTGACTGTGGACCAGAGCACCTCAACCTCAATACTTATGAAATCTGGGACCAGATAATTCTTCGCTGTGAGGAGTTGTCTTGTGCGCTATAGAATGGTTGGCGGCATTCCCCACTGGTGCCATTAGCACAACTCCCTTCCTGTGACACCAAAAATGTCTCCAGGCATTGACAAATGTCTCCTAGGGAGAAGGCAAAGTGGTCCCTGGTTGAGAACAACTGCTGTAGACCATGACACATAGGATGCACTGTCTATATATGCATGGTCATGTGGGTCTGCTGCCTTATGCAAAAAGTATTTTTGGTAAATTTGATCAAATGGGATATTGATGGGAAGTAGAGAATAGGACTCGGGGAGAAGGAGGAGCTCTCATTAGTCCTCAACTTGGGTATAAACATCCCAAGTATAAGGATTTATCTCTTTTGTTCACAGCTCAGTTCCCAGTGCCTAGTGCATAGCAGTGTTCCATAAATATTTGTTGAATAAATGAACAAATAAAATAAAGCCACAATTATTTTTATGACTGTCTTAATTCAAATATTTGGTCTTATTATTATACTAGAATTTCAGGTCTATAAGAAATTTTAAACTCTTCCCCTCAGTTTTGCACTGGCCCGAGGTGGCTGTAGTCAGATATAAGAACCCCAAATGTCAAAACATCCTGGATGTCACACACTTGTTACTTACAAATTGCTTAATGATAGGCAAACACTCACTCTGTTTCCACACAAAACACATATGGCCTCCATCCTGATGCATCTCTTAGCTGAATGTGGACAACTTTGGTTAAGCAGGATATTTGGCATTCTTAGTCAAGATTCTCAAGTTGCCTTTCACTGTTCATGCGTGAGCTGAACTGAAAATTTCTGGGGATTTTTGGGGTCTCTTTTACTTGTTGATCAGGTTATCTATTGAGCCAAATGCTAAGAATTCAGTCATGAGCAAGACAGACAAAATTCCTATCTTCATGGAGCTATGTCCAAATAGTAGATGAAGATGATGCTCAACTAAGCTCATAAAAAGCATCAGTTTCTAAAAGCTATAAAAAAGAACATTAAGATCAGTTTACAGAGACAGGGAGTGATGATGAGAGAGCACTGAGGGAGAAACACTGGCTACAGACATCCGAAGAGCAGCTACTGCAAGGAGGCAGCTCTCAACCTTTGCCTCTGTTTTCTTCCTGGAATGCTGGAGAGTAGGATAAAGGTGTGTGTGTGTGTGTGTGTGTGTGTGTGTGTGTGTGTGTGTGTGTGTGATGGAGGAGGAGGAGGAGGAAAAATAGGAAGAAAAGGAGGAGGAGGAGGAGGAGGGGTAGATCAGAGGTAACTGACGGGCTTCTGTGGTGCATCAGAGGGGACACGTCTGGGGATGCACCCATCTTTCTCCCTAAAGCCTTCATGAATCTCCCATAGTTCATAACATTTTGAGTTGTGGCACTTAATATTTTTGAGTTCTGGATCCCTCAAAGAATCTGAAGTAAGTTACAGAAGCTCTCCCCAGAAAAATGCATCTTAAATGTAAAATTTTAGTACAATTTCAGGGTGAGCATGATCCTGCCAATGTCTTTCTCTAGAAGGCTTCCTTTGTTCTACCATTAAGAAATTCTGGGACAATACCAGGAAAACTAGCCATTTGTTGGGAGTTTATGTCTCAGCCACTTAAAGTGCTGACAATAATACTTGACGTATATTATCCCTGTCAAATCCTACAATGACTCCATGAGGTAGAGGTCATCACCAAACCCACTGTATAGGAGAGGAAATTGAGGCACAGAGAGAGTGACAAATTTCCCCCAAAGCACATAAATAGATGTCTGCCTGATTTATCTCTCTCACTGGGTGGCTTGATAATCTGCTACTAAAGGATATTTTGGCTGAAGGTTTAGTTCACATAAAGACTTGGATAGCTCTTAATGCACTATTTCAGGATATTTTGATGGTAAGTCTTCAGGATGAAAGTAGTGTCTTCTACCACTGTTTTTGCCTCAGCACCTATCCTAGTTACTGATAGCCCCTGAGAGCCAGAGTGTTTGTGGTCACTGATTAGCAGGCCATGAGTGCATACGATGCCACGTGTGTTACCCTAAACCAGCTGTACAGTGGAAGAGGATGATGAAGATGATGGCTTCCTGCTTGATAACAATTTTATTGCTGTGGAATGCAGGTTGTGCTTGAAACTACATATAATGAGAGGGAATATTTATAGCAATTAAGGTACTCTAGATAAGGGAGCAGCAAGCTTCTTTTGTAAAGAAATGGGTTTTAGATATTTTAGGTTTTGAGGGCCAAGAGGAAACATTGAAAATTTTTTGTAAAGACTTGCGTAACTTATTGTTTAGGGGCTATGTCCCGATATGATGTGGCTATATCCTGATTTAACTTATGATGGAACTATGTCCTGATAAACTAATTTAAGTTCAAAATATCATTTTAAGTCAAAGATATATTGAATACACCTAACCTACTGAACATCACAACTTAGCCTAGCCTACCTTAAGAGCACACAAAATACTTCTATTGGCTTACAGTTAGGCAAAATCATTTAACACAAAGCCTATTTTATAATACACATGACTGTCTCAATTTGTTCAATGCTGTACTGAAAGTGGAAAATAGAATAGTTGTATGAGTATTTGAAGCACTGTTTCTACTAAATACATATCACTTTTGTACCACTGTAAAATCTAAGAATTGTTAGTCAAAACATTGTCAGTCAGGGACTGTCTGTATTTAATACACATTCATTTAAAAAGGTAAACACTTACGTCAACATAGTGTGGGAAAAGAGAAAAAAGGTAAAAACTATTTTTAACTCAAGTCACACAATACACGATGTATGTATGTATACACGATGATACACAAGTCAGTGCATAAATAGGATCAGGTTCTGATAGCTGTAAAAAAAGAACACTAGGATCAGATTACAGGGAAAGGGAATGATGATGAGGGGGTATTGAGGAGGGAAGACTAACTACAGAAGACTGTTCTGTACGATGTCATATGGGCTACCTTTGGCCCACCAGCTGCTGCACTTTCCTGACTTCTGCTCTGAGCTTCAATACAGACTTGATGTCGGCCTAATGAATAATCTTCGTCAGGTTATTCGGCCTCTCTGTGCCTCAATATCCTCATACATAAAATGAAGACAAACATGGCACCTGCTTTGTAGAGTCACTGGGAGCATAAAAAGAGATAATACAGGTAAAAAGTTTAGATAAGTTCCTGGTATTTCATAGAGATTATAACAGAGTTGCTTATTATCATTCCTTGATTGTTTGACAACAGGTACATCCCAAGACACACGAGTGATTTGGAATTCTTACTTGTATGCGGAGTTTGAAAACTAATGTAATATGATGCTGGATGACTTTTTAAGAAATGCCGCTAAATTCAGACAGTGATACACTAACACATACCCTTATCTATGCACAAAAGGAAAAATAAATCCAGGGTTAAGTGAGGAATTTGGTGGGAAAATTATTCTATGATAACATAATCTCTCCAGTCAGTTTCCCTCCCCAACTCCTTCTCTGCCCCTTACCCTTGCCACCCCCACCCAGCCCTCCATACCCTGAGAACTCTGGGCAGGGCAGGAGAGATGTGGCAGGGGGTGGGAACTACAAGTGGGAATGGCAGTAAGGATAAAGCTTACTGGGCACCTCTTACTTCCTAGGTGCTTTTATGTATGTTATATACTCCCACCCCTCAATTACTGTGCATAGCACCCAGGTGATATGGGCTTAATTAAATCCGTGTTACAGATGGAGAAGCAGAGGCACAAAAACGATTAATAACTTGACTAAAGTCACATAGCCGGTAAGTGGCAGAACCGAGATTCAAGTCTAGGCTTGCCTAACTTTAAAGAACCCAAGTCCATGCTTTTACCAGCCCATGTGGCTTCTCCCGGCAGCAGCTGCAGGAGTATATTCTGGGCAAGCAGTTATCTTTGGGGGCACTTAAATTACTGTAGATACACCTTCTAAAGTAATTTTCACATCAAATTCTGTGTACAGATCTTTTGATTATATGTAAAACAGACTGTCATAACTATTTCTATTGGGAGTTGCTGTTTTATTGATGCAATTTGTTTAATGACTTCTACAAAACTGCTTAGGGCAAACTGCTCTCCTGTGAACTGGGCCAAGGCTGTGCTGGGAGGGGTCCCATGGCTGTCCCTCTCCCATCCCCACTCCATATGCTCAGAGAGCCCTTTCTCTGTGCTTTCTTTTTCTGCTTCACTGTCACATACAGTATTCTTCCAGCAGTAATTGAAGGGACAGACAATAGTATGTTTATTGGAACTTTTTTCTGGATAATATATATTAATATATATGTATTTTTCTGGCTATATAAGTCATGCACTTTCTTATATAAGAAAGCTTGGGAAAATTTGAGAAAAATATAAAGAATAAAATATAAATTAATTCTAGTTCTGCTGTAGAGAAATAACCACTGATAGGGTTTTTCATGACTAACTTTTTTCATGACCTCGGTGTCTTACTTTATGCTCTTAACATAATCTAGGACTTCATGTGTTCATGGATTAGCATGAGAATCATGCTAATCAAACTCAAAGAATTGCTACTCAATAAGCCATAGATAATTATTAGGAAAAATAAGGGCTTTACATCTGGTCTTCGAATACTGTTAAGTAGAATGTAATTCATAACCCATGGCCAAACTTCCTAAATCTTTGTTTCTATGAATCTCCTACCTTTCCACACTCCAAATCTATGCAATAGCTTTTGGATTCTCCAACCTACCCCAAATTATCGTCACCACCTTACAGGTCTCCCATAACCCTTTCTTACCCTCTTTTAAGCTTCTTTTAAATATAGTAGGAAAGAGTTTCTCTGGTCTTCTTTCGTTCCCCAAATTTTATTTTAGATTCAGGGTGTACATGTGAAGGTTCATTACCTGGGTATATTGCATAATGCTGAGGTTTGGAGGGTGGATAATTCCAACATCCAGGTACTGAGCATAGTACTCAATCAACTTTCTTTTTTTCTTTTTTTTTTTGAGACGGAGTTTCACTCGTTACCCAGGCTGGAGTGCAATGGCATGATCTCGGCTCACAGCAACCTCCACCTCCTGGGTTCAGGCAATTCTCCTGCCTCAGCCTCCTGAGTAGCTGGGATTACAGGCACGCGCCACCATGCCCAGCTAATTTTTTGTAGTTTTAGTAGAGACGGGGTTTCACCATGTTGATCAGGATGGTCTCGATCTCTTGACCTCGTGATCCACCTGCCTCAGCCTCCCAAAGTGCTGGGATTACAGGCGTGAGCCACCGTGTCCGGCTTTCATCTTTCAACTCTTTCCGCCCTCTCTCCTTCCCTCCCACCTCTAGTAGTCCCCAGTTTCTATTGCTGCCATCTTTATGCCCGTGAATATCTGGCCTCCTTTTAAATTTGCTTTCTTATTTGTCCATTACCTAGAGTTTCCATAGTAGAGGAGAATCTGAGACCATACCCAGCAAGAAAGAATTTTATCTAAAGTTTTACTACCTTTGCATTCCAATCTTTCTCCACTCATTCTCCTAATCTTGTCTCACGAAATTATGGCTGCTGAGAATGAAATTTCCTTTGGAGGGCAATTGAAAGGAAGGGAGGACAGAAGCTACAAAGAAGGGAGAAAGGAAAAGAGAGCAAGTGGAGACAAAAGTTCCTTCAGAAGGTTTAAGCACATGAAAATAGGGCTCCGTTTACATGCTTCACTTTGAATGAATCTTGTTTACCAAGATATCAGGAGCATTTCCCTTAAGTCTTTGAAAACGTGAATTTTATTGGGCATGTCATATTCTGTTGTAGAAATACACTGCAATGTACTTTCATAATCCTCTAATATTGGACATGTAGATCTAAATGAATTTTGTGCTAATACAAATATTGTGTGATGAATATCTTTGATATATTTTGTGCATTTTGTTATAGTCATGTATCTTGAAAATGGCAGAGGGAAGATTCTGCTTTGTTACCCATTTTGATAGTCCTTGCCTTTGCTAGACATGTTGTTGATATTTTGATATTGAACTGACGTATGCCTTCATTTATTTCTTTTTATTTATTTATGTTTTGAATTTTTAAAACTGTTCACTTGAACTATAGCAAATACACAGAAAACTGAACAAATCTTAAGTGAACAAGTCATTCAGTTATTGCAAACTGACCACAACCCAGGTCAAAGAGACAGAACATGGCATGGCTGGCACCCCAGGAGTTCCATATCACCCCACATCCAGCCCCTTGCCTTTCCCCAAAGGTAACCAAGTTTGCTTTTTTTAAAAAAATCTATGCTGTTGTATATGATAGTAGTTTATTTTCATTACTATGTAGCATTCCATTGTACAAAATACCAAAATTTGATGCATCTACTATTGTTGAACTGCAACTACTATCGTTACTGGATTGGGGCTATCATAAGTAATTCTGCTATAAACTATTTTGTTCATGCATTTTGATCCATGTGTGCACACATATCTGAGGATATATCCCTAGAGATGCTGGGTCATAGTATTGTATTAAACTTCAGTAGATGATACCAAATAGTTTTCTAAAATACTTGTACCTAGTTTATACTTTGACCAGAAGTATGACAGTTTTTATTGTTCCACATTCTTGCCCATACTTTGGATTTCTAATCTTTCACATCTAAGTCAATTTTCAGAGTGTGTAATAGTGTTTTTGTTTTTTATCCCCCGATTACCAATGAATTAGTAATGAAACACCTTTTCAAATATTAGCTGGACATTTGGATGTATGTTTTCATTTATAATCTGCATTCAATAATAAAGAAAACACAAATTCCTCATGTATTTTTCTGTGGAAAGGTGCTTAAAAATGGAATGATCTTTTATTCTCTACTTTCAGTGACAATATGGGGATATAGTTCAGTCTGTTGCTTCAAGCTATGGACAAAATGGCAGTAAAAAGGAAGAAAACAGAGCCTTGCAAAAGATGCATGACAAGTTCTTACGACTTGGCAATCTACTCTGCGCCTAGAACTTTCTCCTTAATTGTAAAACCACATGAATTTCAGGAGAGATTAATGTATTTTTGAATCATTGGTTCTTAACAAACAAAGATGGGGTGTTGTAAGAGTTCAATAAGCTTTACAATCTTTTAAATGCTCTTCACTTAGAAGGAGACATGTTGAGACTAGTCGGTGGGTTGGAGAAGAGGAGAAGAGAAAGGTGGAGCCAGAGGAAGAGGATGTGGGTTTTTGCCACCCTGAAATTCAGCTGAAATCTGCAAAAAACCCAAGCAGGAAAATTGAAGTCATGGGGTGATCTCTGAAAGAAACAAACAACCCTGAGGTCCTTCAAAATTTAAATGTACTCAAGCATACAAATGGATAAATTAGGAGAGCAAATATGGGCCCACTGTCCTAGAGCTTTAAAAAAATCATGTGGTAGAACATCTTCATTCCTCCCCCACAACTCCTTTTCATTCATAATTTCTTTTTTTTTTTTTTTTTTTACTAGGCAAAGAACTTTATTAACCTTGGTTTCAAACTTGATTCCCAGGCTTCTTCGGCTTAATTAGCTGCAAAGAATGAATTGTGTATAAGCAAGAAATTGAAAAGAGCTGCAGTGTCCAAGGGGCTTGGGCTTAAAAATATTAGAGATCTAGATTTTATCAGATCCATAAACAAAAATTTCTTAAAAAGCAGTCATAATATAAAATAGCAGCTCCCAGTAACTTCTTCAAGTTTTATCTTTAGAAGTTGACTCAATTCAGTTTGCCTCATTCTTGGAAGCCTCATCAAAATTCTCCACAAGATCTGGAACTTCATCATCATCCTCCTCTCCAGTAGCAAGTGGTGCTTTTCCATCCACAGATTGTTTGGGCAGAGCTTCAGCCAGTCTCCTTAAACTGGTCAGACTGTCTGCCCCAAGCTGGTTTAAGATGCTGGGTAGCATTTCTGTCAGCGGCTTTGTCTCAGCATGACCTGTAATGGTGAAAGTGTTCGCTGCCAGAGATGCCTGAACTTTAGGGTTGTTAGAATGGATCACTGTTCCTTGGTTTGTAAACATATTCACCTCTTCAATACCAGACATATTGTTTACCCCTAACTTCTTTAAGGAGAACTGAAGTTTTTTATCATCTGCTGTGGCTGTTCTATGAACCACCTTCTTCCTTCTGCGAGCAGTTCGTTTCCCACCAATGCGCACTTGTGCCTGCAGTTTGGCGAGTTTTTCCTGGTTCATGATTGTTTCTTTCATCTTCTCGGAGCGGATAAGGGGTCGCGCGGGGGACTAGGGTTGGTGCTCAAGAGGTCTTGGGTGGACCAGCTGAGATTAGGCGCACACACCAGTTTCTTTATTTATTCAACACGCAATTATTGAAGGATGTTTTGTGCCAGGCTCTATTTTAGGAGCTGGGATTCTGCTATGAACATATCTGAGAAGGTTCCTCTTCTCGTGGAGCTTTTATTATGGCAGAAGAGGCAGGTAAAGCAGTAAATAAATAAAATCTTTTTAGCTAGTTAGAAGTGGATAAACATGTAGAGTTTAGCTAGGGAATAAGCTCTGAGGAGGGTACGTCTGGGCCAAGAGGCTGCATGATAGAGCCAAACATTGAAAAACCTGAGTGGAAATAGAATTTCTGGCTGAGAGAAAAAGAAGAGAAAACGTTCTCAGAGGGTGTTGCATGTTGTCTATTGTTGTGTAATTTGTTACTCCAAAATTGCATGGCTTCAAGCAATAATTATTATCTCACAGTTTTTATGGGTCAGGAATCTGGGCCTGGCTTAACTGGGTCTTCTGTCTCAGGGTCTCTCACAAGCTGTAATTAAGGTTTTGGCCAGGGATGTAGTCCTGTTATGGTTGGACTGGGGATAGAATAGCTTCCAAGCTCTCTCACTTGATTGGTGGCACAATTCATTTTCTCCCAAGCTGTTGGACTGAGGGCTTCAGCTCCTTGTTGGCTGTTGGCTGGAGGCCACTCTTAGTTTCTAGCAAGTGAACCTTCTCATAGGGCAGCTCACAACATGGAAACTTGCTTCATCTGAGTGAGAAAGTGAGAAGGAGAGGGAGAGGGAGAGGGCAAGAAAGAGAGAGAGAGAGAGAGAACTTACAGTCTTTTGCAACCTAATCGTGGATGTGACATCCCGTCACCTTTGCCATATTGTGTTATTTAGAGGCAAATCACAAGGTCCAGCCTACACAAAGGGTGTGAATATGGAGAGGTGGGACTCACTGGGTGGGGTGCCTCTTAGAAGCCTTACTGCCAAAGAGAGGGGGAAGCCTGGAATATAAAAGGCATAGGCAGAAGGTCAAAGAGGTTTGTAGGTAAGAGGGTAGTGGTGCAAGAGCTGGTCAAAGAGAAAAATGAGGGCCAGATCATGTAGGGCCTGATTGGCTAAGGTAAGACATGATAGAAAGTTACTGGTAGGCTTTGGGTAAAGAAGTAAATATATTTGGCTCAAATTCTGAACAGATTGTTCAGGCTGCCACATGCACATAGGAAGTATAAGGGCCAGGGTAAGCAGGGGGAAGAAGCCAGTTGGAGGCTGCTCTGGATGTTCATTTCAAGAGAGTGGTGGCTTGTCTCAAGGTGGTGGCCATTAAAAGAGGGTGACAGAGTGGGATCTATTTTGGAGGAAGACTCAGCAGAATTTGCTGGTGGCTTAGATGCGGGTAATGAAGGAAGAGAAATCGAAGATAACTCCTGAGTTTTTGGTCATTATGATTGCTTTTTATTGCATACTGTCTTTATTGAAAACCTGAAAGCATGTAAGAGCCAGAAGAAGCCTTGAGAGTTATTTAATTCAGTTTCTTCATCATGTTGATGGGGAAGCTGCAAGCCACTTCACCTTTCTAGTCCTCAGCTTCCTGTTTTGTCATAGAGGAAGCTGGGCTAGATTTTCTCTGAATATTAAGGGATACTCTCTAAACAAAAACAAAACTCAAATCTGCACTGATTTCCAGTTTGTGCCTTTGTCCATTTCCTATATGGAGAACATGAGAGGAAGGAAAGTTGGGTGGAGAGGAAGATCAGCCTGTGCAAAGGTGTTAAGTCCAGAGCACGCTTGATGGGTCAAAGGGGCTTTGGGCAGCCAATGAGCTTTTAAAACCACTTATGGTACCAAGATGGTCCAAAAGCCTCCAATGGTCCACTTGCTGGTGGAAAACAGCCTGACTACGTGCTTTCTCAGAGTGCTTAGATGTAAGGCAAAGGTCTACAGAAAGATTTAGCCAGGTGAGCAGATACATTATTAATAGTAATATCCACATGTTAAAGAACACATACTCTGTGCTGGACGCTGTATAGCTGGAGAAAATATACATCCATTGTTCAATTCTTTTATACTCTCATGCTTGTGAAAAGCAGTTACTCAGACCAAAAAACCTGTAGTCCCATTCCTTCTCTCCCATCCACATATAACCCATTAGCAAATCCTGTTGGCTCAATTTCAAAATAAACCTAATTCCTAACATTTTTCCATAACTGCAGTCCAAATCACTGTCCTTTTTTCTGGAGAACTGTAACACCTTCCTAACTGGCTTCCACACCCAAACCCTCTGGTCTAACACAGCATAGCAGCTTGAGTGATCCTAGTAGCACTGAAGTTAGATCACGGCACACCTACCTCAAAAGCTTCCAATGGCTCCCAATTACTCGTAGAGAAAACAATCTAAATCCTTGTAATGGTCCCATAAAGCATTGCATAATGAGTGCCCCATGCTCTGCACTATCAGTTGCATGTCTAATCTTCCCTCCTACTTCTTTCTCCCTCCCTCACTCCATGGCAGCCACGTGACCTCCCTGTTCCTGGAACACAGAGGCACTTCCCTCCCAGTCTCTTGCCTCTGGGTCTCTAAACTTGCTGTTTCCTTTTGCCTGGAAAGCTCTTCTTCCAGATACTTACAAAGCCTGTTCCCTTACCGCCCACTCCTTCCTTTATTTTTTGAGACAGGGTCTTACTCTGTTGCCCAAGCTGGAGTGCAGTGGCACAATCTTGGCTCACTGCAGCCTTGACCTCCTGGACTCAAGTGTTTCTCCCACCCCTACCTTCTGAGTAGCTGGAACGACAGGAACACACCACCATGCCTAGCTATTTTTTTTGTGTTTGTAGAGATGGGGTCTCGCCATGTTGCCGGGGCCGGTCTTCAACACCTGAGCTCAAGCGAGCCACCTGCCTTGCCCTCTTAAAGTACAAGAATTACAGGTGTATATCACTGCACCTGGCCCCTCACTCCTTTTTGAGGTCTTCACCGAATGTTGTTTTCTCAGTTGAGGTCCTCCCTGGCCATTCTGTCTTGAACTGAACCCCTCTTTCCCTCTTTTATATTTCTTAGTATTTATCACCTTCAAATGCAATGTATTTCCTTTTCTGTCTCTCCCCAGTAGAACATAATTCCACAAGTGCTAGATTTTAATTTTGTTCTTTACTGTATCTTCAGAGCTTAGAGCATAGCAGATGCTGAATAAATATCTGTAGAATGAATGAAGAATCTGCCCTATGAGGCAAGTACTCTTTCCCTCTAGTTATTGCATATGAAAACTGAGATGCAGAGCAAATTTTCATCTTGCCTGAGGTCACAAAGTTGGACAGTGACAGAGTTAGGACTTAAACCAGAGTTTGTTATCTCCCAGAACAGCCACCAGATTTTGTGTGTTCTTGGAGGCAGAAATGCTGCCCAGGATGTGAGCTTCAATTTCTTTATTCATAAACATGGAAAGAACTATTTATCCATGTAGTTGTTGTAAGAGTGAAGTGGGAAGTTAAATATGAAAGTGCATTGTAAGATAGTAAATATTTTCCTTGCATGGAGAATGTCATTATTTCTATTATGAACAGTATATGGGGGGACTCTATGGGGACCTTGAACTCTGTATGTCCCCAGTCGGAAAGCAGCACTGGGTCATCAAAGGCATTAGTTGTAGAGCCCTGTTGTAGAAGACCTGGATAGAATAAAATAAGAAAATCTGGTTTTCATCAGTTTTGAGCTTACTGACTTGAGTTGATCAAACGGACTACTGAGCCCATTTCCTCAACCTTAGAATGAGGCTAACTCTATCCTGCCACATGATTGTAAAGCTCCTTTGGGATCACGTCAGGGAGGGCTGCAGCAGGTCTTTTTCTCTGTCATAACAATTTGCACTGTCACGTCTGGAGGCACATTCAGAAGTCATTTCATGTTTCTCAGCTTTCACTGGGGACCTCAAGCATCTTAAGGAGCAGGCAAGCTGGCGACTCATGGCAATCTTCTTTACATCCATGTCGTAATTCTCAGGGCCCAGCCTGAAAGTCTGGGGTGGTTACATTTCCCACATCTGAGTGAGTTTTCTCATTTGTAATACTTTCCCCAACAAATCTTTCTGGGAGTACACTATTTTTTTTTTCCTGGAATATAAGCCCCTATTGGAATAGACCCCTTCCCCCTTAAAGAATCTTTGAAAATTTGAATCTTCTGCAATTCTCTACTAATTTTTAAGCCAGAAAATACCCCTGATTCAAAATGCATAAATAAAGGCTTTTTAAAAGCCTAAATGAAATGCAATACAAGGAAAGAATTGCAGCAATAATAAAAATCAATGTCTGGTTAATTTTCGACTATAAGGCAGAGTTGATTCTCTTAAAAACAGAAATATTTTCCTGAACATCAGAATATATGAAAAACTCTTGGTAATGAGTGAAGCAGAAAGCCAGTAATGGGATTTGAGTAATTGGCATGCAGTCCAGGTCCTGGGAATGAGGACATCGTTCTGAAGCAGGTTACTCCAGGCCACCTGCCTGACTGCTCCTTTAGATGCACAAGACCATGCTGCAGGCCAAGGGCACACTTGAGATCCCTGCCTAGTGCATCTCAAGACAGGACAGGCAGAAACAGATTGGAGAGATAAATCTGTTCCGTGGCTCAATGTGCCAGATTATGCTCAGATTAGGCAAGAAAGGAAGAGACAGCTGGCTCCTGACTCCACCCTGCTAGGGAGCATCTTTTCTAGGAGCTTCAGAAATGCTAATGGAAAAGGGATCAGGAAGTGAGGGAGGTAGAAGATGTTTCTCTTAGCCAAGCACTCACCTGTGGGTTTACATGCCAGGATTTTTTCATTTTGCTAATTTCTAAAGCCTCACACGGAAGTATTTATTGTGGCAATTAATTTTTAACTTGGCCTTATAAATAAGTTCCTTCCCTTCCTCCCTTTCTTCCTTCCCCGTATTTTCCCCCTTCCCCTGCTTTTCTGCCTCCTCCTTTTCTTCTTCCCCCTTCTGTTTCCCCCACTCCTCTTCTCTTTCTTTCTCCTTTCTCTTATTATATTTTTATTCTTCAAAACCTAGGCTCTAATGATAAAATATTAAATTGTGAGGGCCACCAGAGATTATCTTGGGCAGCATCTCACTTTGCATGGGAAGAAACAGATCCAGAGAGGGGAAGTGATTTGTATCTCCTAAATTTTGTCTGATCCATGTGCCCAGCTAGGAGAAAATTGTATTCCAGTGGAAAAGCCTAGGGAACCCCAGAAGCTGGGTACAAGGTATTCCTTAGAAAGAACCGACAGGATATTAGTTGTTAAGGGACAGAGAGTTTCTGAGAATGGGTGGGGCATGTAAAGACAAGGATCTGATCTTGGCAGAGCTGGAATGAATCAAGGAGTGAGAGCCAGGACAAAGGAAAAAGGACGCTTAAGAAGTTCCTGGTCTCAAATCTGATAACACTCCTCTGTCTCTGCTGCCACCTCTCTGGACCTTGTCACTATTGCTTTTTCCTTGACCTACAGTTATCTGCCTGCTTCTCTCTATTCTCACACTCTGTTCTTCTTTACTGCAGCCATTTATTTATGTAGTGTATATTTCTGTCTCTCTCTCCTATTAGAATGTGAGCTTCACTGTGACAGAAACTTTGTCTTTTTCACTGACAGAACCCCAATGCCTCATCACATGTTTGACACTTTTTAGAAATTCAATAACATTTGTTAAAGAGATAAGTGAATTTGATTAATTCCCCTGGTTTAAAGGCCTGGGCTTAAGATGCACATCTTGAGGAGAAGGCTTTTGTATTAGTCTGTTCTCACGCTACTAATAAAGACGAAGCCGAGACTGGGTAATTTATAATGAAAAAGAGGTTTAATGGACTCACAGTTCCATATGGGGGCTGGGGAGGTCTCACAGTCATGGTGGAAGGCGAAAGGTATGTCTTAAATGGTGGCAGGCAAGAGAGAATGAGAGTCAAATGAAAGAGGAAGCCCCTTATAAAAACATCAGATCTCATTAGACTTACTACTACGAGAACAGTGTAGGGGAAACTGTCCCCATGATTCAGTTATCTCCCACTGGGTCCCTTCCACAGTATGTGGGAGTTATGGGAACTACAATTCAAGATGAGAGTTGGGTGGGGACATAGCAAAACCATGTCAGCTTCTCAGTACACCAAAGTCACATAGCACACCGTGGCAATTGCAATGGCCTTAACTGCAGCTCTGCATTGTCTGCCAGCTCCTCCTCTCTCACCCACAAATGTGTAGGTGGCAGGCTAAGAGGACCAAGCCAGAGAATTAGGGAAATAGGACATTTGAGCTAGAAAGTCAAGGCAGCAGAGGGGTAAGAAGCCAGTGAGCTTGACATTGATGGTCACAGATGTCACAAGGCTGGGCAAATTTCTAGTCATTTAAGGGCAGTGACCAAGACTTCCATAGCAAATTGAGAAGTGGATTAACAGTCAGAAATAGTAACAATAACTAATAATGATAGCAAACAATTTTATGTTGTCTTACACTCTTAAAAGCTACAAAGTCTTTTAACATCAGGTACACATTTGGGCCACAGATGACCTCATCCAATTCAAAAGTCATCACGGGCAATGCTTCTGCTCAGTGCTTGGGCACAGGAATAGACCTTGCCTCTCAAAACCTCAACCAAAGGTGGGAGATACACACAGTGAAAGATCATTATTCTAAGAGAGGCAATCACAATTTTAGAGGAATGCTCAGTCGCTATAGGGTCACAGAAGAGATGAGCCTAACCAACTCTGGAGGAAAGAAAGGATCTGGAGAGGGTTTCTGGAGGAGGCAACAAATGAAATGAAGGAGAAGAAGCTTGTAGGGCTGCGTGGACCAATATGGTAGCCACTGGTCTGTGTGGCTGTCTATATTGAAAGAAATTAGTATTAACGAAATTTAAAAGTCCATTTATCAGTCACGTTAGCCACATTTCAAATGTTCAATAGCCACATGCAGGTAGTGGCTACTGTGCTGGGCCATACGGACATAGAAAAGTTCCATCACTGCAGAAAGTTCTGTGGGGCAATGGAGCTGCAGAACTTTGCTTTTCCAAGATCTTTGTCCAGTTAGGAACCTCTTTTCTGAAAGTAACAGAATATTCTAATTCAAACTGGATTAAATATTAATCTAAATTTATTGTTGCATGTAACACGGTAGTCCAGAGGCAGGTCCTCTAGATGAGAGTTGATGAAAAATCCGGCTTCCCTTTATGATTCTCTCACCTTTTCCGTTCTACATATGATTACTTTGATTCTCATTCTGGCTTTTCTCATGGTAATAAAATAATTGCAGCAGTTCTATGCTTTCTATTTGTATTCCACACCCTCCAAAAGAAAGAGGAATTATTTTCTCTCTCCGTGAATCAAAAGTCATGAGCTTCACTCTGCCCCATGTGTATATCCTGGAGGTAACTACCGTGGCCAGGGACATACAATCTATTTACTGGCTTATGCCTGAGTTAAGTGCTCAATCACTGAGATCAGGGATACAAAATTACACTGAGTTGCTTAATCCATTCGAGACAGGGTCTGGTCCCAGGGCTGGAAGGCAGTGCAAACCTCAAGCCCCTGGCTGAAACCCAGTGGATAGGTGTTGGCAGATGCAGACGATGCTGCAGTAGCAACCACTAGGTCCACTAGTTATTAAGCAAATTGAATCTTGGCTGGTCCACATCTTTTTGGGCCTCAGTTTCCCATAAGCAATGTAAAGAGGCCAGATTAGCTTTGGCATCTGTTGATGGCTTCATGTGAGTTTTCTTAGCAGGGTCAATACTAGAGTGAGGCAAGTGATTCTCCCAGGGTGTAAGAGTTTTTTTTTTTTTTTTTTTTTTTTTTTTTTTTTGAGATACAGTCTCGCTCTTGTTGCCCAGGCTGGAGTGCAGTGGTGCAATCTTGGCTCACTGTATCCTCCGCCTCCCAGGTTCAAGCGATTCTCCTGCCTCATCCTCTTGAGTAGCTGAAATAACAGGTGCCTTCGGGACCACGCCTGGCTAATTTTTGTACTTTTAGTAGAGATGGGGTTTCGCCATGTTGGTCAGGCTAGTCTCTCGAACTCCTGACCTTGTGATCTGCCCGCCTCAGCTTCCCAAAGTGCTAGGATTACAGGCATGAGCAACCACCCCAGGCCAGGGTACTAGATTTAAGGCAGCACTCATTTTCACATTCTCCAAGTGCAGGGTCGCACCTAAAATAAACAGCCTCCGTACGTTTGATACCCTGTGCACATTTGCCTTGCCCTAGTTCCTGCCCTGCTTCTCAGGAAACCAATTTGTCAGAAAAGGTGGATTGTACCTTTCTCTTTGAATTCAAAGAAGAGTTTCCTCTTATCTGAAACAGCAGTGATTTCCAGGTTTAAAAATGCGCACAGCTTGTTACTAGGCACTGCTATTTGCACCAAGCCAATCCATCTCCCCAATGCTTGTTCCGATGAGTTGGATGATATTATAACACAATAGAAAAACATATTACCCATTACAAATAGCATTGCATTATAAACTATAAATAATTGATAGGCAATGATCTAGAATAATAACTTTCCCTCAGAGCTATTTATCTGAGACCTTAACAATTGCACTCTGTTGAGTCATAGACTAACCCCAGAATAGCAGGTATAATGATACCACTGTAATGGAGAAGGCAGGAAAAAGGGCTTTGGGAATACAGGGGCTGAGTGGGAGTGGGGAGCTGGTTAGGGCTACCAGCTTTAGCAAATGAAAATACAGGACACACAAATATTGCATGGAGCATACTTACACTGGAAAATTATTTGCTGTTTATCTGAAATTCAAGTTGGACTATGTGTTCTATGCTTTATGTAGCAGTCTTCATATATTAGTTTCCTATGGCTTCCATAAGACATCACTGCACACTTGGAGGTTGAAAACAACACAAATTTATGAAGCTGGAAATCAGCTTCACTGGGCTAAGATTAAGGTGTTCACAGGGCTGCACTCCTTATGAGACTCTGGGAGAGAATCCATTTTGCTTCTCCAGCTTCTACAGGACATCTGCATTCTTTGGCTTCTTGCCTATACCTTACAAATTCTGCATCCACCCTCACGTCGCCTCTGACTCAGATTCTCCTGCCTCCCTCTTATAAGGACCCTTATGATTCCATTTGGCCCTCCTGATTAATCCAGGATAATCTCCCCAACTCAGGGCACTTAATTCAATCACATCTGCAAAGTCTCTTTTGCTGTGTAAGGTAACAGTCACAGGTTTCTGGGGTTAAGAAGTGGACATCTTTGGGGGGAGCCATTATTGCACCTTTCATACCTAGCCCAGGAAGAAATGCCTCGCCCTGCGATGTGGCCTCGGAATACGTCCTCTCCACAAACCGCACTGGATGGCACCTGCGCTGTTGCTCCATCCCTGAATATTTCTTAAAATAGTCAGTGTTTCACAATCTGTACTTCTGTCTGAAGTGTGACAGTGTGGAAAGTTTAGTTTTTGGAGCTAGAATCAATCTGGATTGAAATCCTGACCCTTTCTCTTTCTCCCTGTGAAAATCTGGTAAATTGCCTCCTTCTTTGTTTCCTCATATGTGGGGTATGAGTAATAATACTGTCTCCTTTCCCTGAATGATTGTGAAGCTGAGAGGTATTTAGTGAATGTGTGCAGCAGGCACTGTGCAAACACACAGGGGCCAGGATGCTAAGGGTACCAGCTGATGGGAGGCTGAGGCTGGTCGTAAGTACAGTTTGGTTGTACCCTTCCTTTCTGGAAAAAAGTTGTGGAGATGGCAGATTGCTCTCAAGGTGCTCACCTGATGATTCATGCTAGGAATTTATGCAACTTTCTGTAACCCGGAGCGGGATATCTCAACCTCTACACTACGGACATTTTGGGCTGGGTAATTCTTTGTTGTGGGAATAGCTTTTCTTTTCAGACTCCATGTCTTCTCTCTGGCTCTGATTTCCCCAATGTGATAGGCCAATAATCACAATGTCATCACTTTGTCTCCAAATGCCCCTGAACGTGGTCATTTTGCTGTCAGTCATTTACACCTTAGTGTAAATGAAGAATCTGAGACTAGGATTTGATAGAATAGAAGAGAGCAAGAGGAGGTTTTGTAGGTAAAGATTGGGGAACCAGCAATGTCACATTCCATCTTTACAATTTTCCTAAGTCCTGACCCTGTTTTTGTCCTTGTTCATAGAAAACTGTGGTGTTCGATTTTCAAATTATAGAGGTTTATGAACACTTCAGACCCGATAAAGGGATTTCTCTGAATCAAGCGGTAGAATTTGTCTCCACTTTCCCTTTCATAAGCATTTATTTCACCTCTAATGAATTTATCATCAGATTGCCCCGGTACCGATCCCTTTTGAAGGGCAGCATTGGACCATTTTGAAGGTGATCATGAAGCTCTCAGGCAGGGTGGACCTGCAGAGCCCACTGGCATGGCAGTTGGGAGACATCAGTATTGTGTCTTGTTCTCCATTAACTAGTTGTGTGGTCTTAGGCAAGTCCCTTTCCTTTCTTGGACCTCCTTTCCCACATGTCTACAGTGAAGGAGCTCAGTTAGATTGTGTCTGATGTCCTCTGTAGGCCTAAAGTTTTATGAATCTGGAACTCATCCATGATGATGTTGAGGTTCCATTCTGCGTTGGAAATAAAATGGTTATTAAAGGCCAGGTGTGGTGGCTCATGCTTGTGATTCCAGCACTTTGGGAGGCCAAGGTGGGTGTATCATTTGAGACCAGGAGTTCAAGACCAGCCTGGCCAACATGGCAAAACCCCATCTCTTCTAAAAATACAACAATTAGCTGGGCGTGGTGGTGCATGCCTGTAATCCCAGCTATTAAGGAGGTTGAGACAGGAGAATCGCCTGAACCCAGGAGGCAGAGGTTGCAGTGAGGCAAGATGGCCACTGCACCCCAGCCTGGGTGACAGAGTGTGACTCTGTCTCGAATAAATAAATAAATTAATAAGAAAAAGAGCACTGTAAACCATTCTTAAGTCCTCCTCGACAGTGTGGGTGAGTTAGAAACAACCGCTGTTAGCTAAAGTGGGAATCAGCATCTTCCTTTCCTCTATGGGAAAACCTCACAGATTCAACCATTTATCAGCCATTCATGATATATGACAATTACATAGGCTGCAAAGCTGAACAGTGGCTTCCTAATTGTTCCAGGTAAGACAATGATCATAAAACAGTCAACTTCCCTTTTCCCCCGTTTGGCTTTAACTTTATGTTCAATAATGCAGATGATGTGTAAACTCTAAGATAGGTGTATCTCGCCTTAGGTACCCTAATCTAGCAGCAAGAGAGTAAAATCTAGCAGCAAGTGTGTGTGTGAACACTAAGGAGAATTAAGTTAGAAGTTTTAGCACAGTAACTTGATAGAAGTGGTTAGAGAGTGAATCCAACAGACAGTTATGGTTACATTTATGGACATATAGATATTTGTATCTTGTCAAATTTCATAGACTCTGCTGGAAAAGAATTCCCCCATATCTGATTTAGATGATACTTAAAAGAGACTCTAGATTAAAGTTGATGCTAGATGAATTAAGACTTTGGAGTTATTGGGATAGAATGAATACATTTTGTTATGTGCTTCAAATGCAATTGCAGGACAGGTATAGGATAGATATTTCCATTCCAAAAGGGAAAAGTTAGGAAAGAAGAGAGGAGTAATAGGTCCCATGCCCATCCAAAACCCAACAAGGCAAATAACACTCAAACCTTGAGGACTGAAAATGATTTTATTTGACTCCATTCCTGACTTCTTGACACACTGGGAGATGGGTTGGTCCCTGCAAGACTCTGGACAGCCTGACCCCTATGACTTTGCTAGGCACGGCTTATGCTGCAGCTTTCACAGATTAGAGTCACGAACCTGTCATTCTTCCAGGCTGGCATTACATGCTGGTGGCTCTATAGGTTGGGGGTCTCAGGAGTGGCCCTGCCCCCAGGGCTCCACTAAATGTTACCCTAGTAGGGGCTCTCTGTGGTAGCCCTGCCCCTGTGACAGTTCTCTGCCTATGCCCCAAGACTCTTGTAAGCATCCTTTTAAATAGAGGTGGAGATAGCCATGCATGCTTAGTTCATGCAGTCTGATCATTTGCTGAGTTAGCACCACATGGATGCTGCCATGGTTTACCTCATGCTCTCTGGACTAGCGGTTTGAACCACGCCTGGGTGCGCTTGAGGAGCTACAGCTGGGACAGATAGAGATTGTTGGGGCTAGAATGAGTGGAGCAGAAGCTTGAGGCAGCCCTGAGTAGTGAAGCCTGATGGTGCCACCTATGAAATTGTTCTGCCTTCAGGGCTCTGGCGCTCTGGGCCTGTGATGAGAGTGGCGGCCTCCAAGATCTTTGAAATGACTTTGGGATCATTTTTCCATTGTCTTGATGGAATAGCATTTGGCTTCCTCCTATGTATACTAATTTCTTTGTCAAAGAGTCACTTGGCCACACCCTTAGGATTCTCTCCAGAACAGTGGCTTTCCATTTTTCACATGGTCAGGCTGAGAATTTTCCAACTCTTTAAGATCTGCTTCCCTTTTCATTACAAATTCTGTCTTTAAGTTGTTCCTCTCTTTTCATCTTTTCCTATAAGCAGTCATGCAGCACTCTCAACACTTTGTTTAGAGATTTCTTCTGCCAAATATCCTAGTATATCACTTATAAGTTCTGCCTTTCACAAAACATTAGAACATGGGCACTATTCAGCCAAGTTCTTTGCCAACTTATAACAAGGATGGCCTTTTCTACAGTTTCCAATGCCTTTTCTACATTTCCACCTAAGACCTCATCAGGATGGCCTTGACTGTCTGTATGTATCTCTATGAACATTCTATTTACAACCACTTACTCTCTAAGAAGATTTAAGTTCTCTCAGCAGCTCTTTTCATTTGAGCCCTCACCAGAATTACTTTAATTCTCTATTAATGAAAATACAGGCTATTTTTCCAGCCTGATTCTCCAAACTCTTCCAGTCTCTACACATTACCCAATTTCAAGTCACTTCCACATTTTTCAGGTATTTGTTATAGGAACACTGCACTTCTTGGTACCAATTTCTGTCTTATTCATTTGTGCTGCTATGATAAAGTATCAGAGACTGAATAATTTGTAAACTGTATGCATTTACTATTCACAGTTATATGGTCTGGAAATTCCAAGATTAAGGCACCATTAGATTCTGTGCCTGGTGAAAGCTACTCTCTCCTTCCAAGATGGAGCTTTCTTACTGTGCCCTCACTGCAGTGGAAGGGGACAAAAAAGGATGAACTCTGTGTTCTCGCATTAGAGAAGGGGTAGAAGGACAGAAGGGACTTGCTAGTTCCCTCTGGTCTTTTTACAAGGTTGCTAATCTCATCTATGAGGGCAGAGTCCTCATGGTCTAATCACACCCAAAAGGCCTCACCTTTTACTAGTGTTGTATTGGAGACTACGTTTCAAAATGAATTTTGGAGGGGCGCATACATTCAAACCATAGCACCTTATATCAGGCACTACATTACATACTAAAGATAAGATTGTATATGAAGCTTAGACTGTTTTGTCCAGAAGCTCATAACCTACCATGGGCTATAAATAAATAAGCTAACAACCCTAATAATCTTAATAACATGATAAGCATTATATTGAGGAAGCATTGGAAATTATTGAAATGAACTTGTTGGCATCTTATGAAGCTCTTTGTTTCATGGTTACTTTACAAAAGAAGATTTTACTGTTCAAAGGGTGAGCAGTAAAGTCTTCTCTTGTGAAGTAACCATGAAGAAGACAGCTGAAGGATGATTACAGTTAGGTAAATGGTGAATAGATGAGGGATTATCAGTTAATCTAGGTTGTGGTATGCTGCGTAACAAACAGCTCTCAGAACTGGAGATAACAATATTTATTTCTTTCATATTCCATGTCTGTTATGGGTAATTTGGGAGTGTTACTTTACGTTTCTTCACTCCAGGACCCAGGCTGGTAGGGCCTCTACCATCTGGAAAGTGACAAGAGGAAGAGAGAGAATGAAAGAAAAGTAAGCATTGGCTCTCAGCTTTTGCCAGAAGAGACAAACATTGTTTTCACTTACATTTCATTGGCCAAATCAAGCCCATGGCAACAACTGAGTTCAAAAGCATAGCAAGGTGTCCGGAAGGAAGAGAATCAGAAAATTTCTGATTAGCCTCACTGACTACCTTCTGGAAAAAAAGGAAGGGAGACATTCCAGATCAGAGATCTGCATTAGAAACTCCTTGAGGACCAGAAGGGTACGCTATATTTTTGAAACTGTGAGGAGCTCAGAAACACTACAGCCCAAAAAAACTTCACTTATTCAATATTAATTTACTTGTTAATTATTAATAAATTCAACTTAATTATTCTGAGCATTCAGTTATATAGTCTGTCATCTCCATCTCACCAATACCTCGTACTATGCTTGCCACGTAATTGTTGCAACCAAATTACTGAAACGAAACATGGTTGATTATATCTGAGCCCTAAAATTGAGGTCTTACCTTTTTACAGTAAGGCCAAAATTTTCACACAGGCCCTTTTTCCATCCCAATGCTCACCCAAGTCAGGAAAAAAGGCATTTACTTTCTTGGCCAGTCAGGGTGGTGGAACATTTTTATTTGTTTAAAACCCATTACCTGCAAACCTTTTGCATGGAACCAATTAAGAAATCTCTTAAAGAAAAAGATAATATTATACTTGGTGTAACACAGTTTTTGAGGGCCTTTTTAATGTGTTAGAAAGCCCCATAGGTCTTGACAATTTTTTTCACGTCTCCCTTTTAAAAGCAAGGCTGCTGCCAGGGAATTTGGACTCTGGTGGTAAGTGCTGGTTGTGGTTTTCCTCAGAATAAAATTATGGGTATGTTGAAGGTGGGGTAAGGCAGGGAGTGGGAATTTGGAGGGAATGTGGGCACTTATGTCGGTTAAGGTGTCAAATTTTACATGTCTGGGTTTTGTTTCCACCAGGCCCCAGTCTCTGAAATCACCATTCCGTTATATATGCTTACTGGAAGGGCTGGCTCTGTTTCAAAGAAATCTCTCTGAAATGGGGACATCAGAATGTAAAAGTCGATGAGATGTTGGTACAGCCAGTTTTAGATGGAGGCAGCAAAGGCGCTATAATTTGAAAGGGCAGTGTGAAAAACAACCATTCCTGAGATTCAGCAGCCGGAGTTAGAGCCACAGAAAACAGGGGTGAACATTTGGTTGACCACTGTGTCATCTTGGGGTGTCTCTAGACTTTACTTTCTCAGCAGTAGGCTGGATCCTATAACCTTTAAGGCTGTAAACTCTCTTTTGCATATAACCTGTCCTGAGTCTAAGATCCCTCTCCTAGGTGTATCAAAGTGTCACCATTCTTACACTAGAGAATAATTCCTGTGGGTGGTGATGATTATGATGATGATGATTATTATTATTATTTTGAGATGGAGTCTCGCTGTTGTCTTCCAGGCTGGAAATGCAATGGTGTGATCTCCATTCACTGCAACTTCCGCCTCCCGGGTTCCAGCAACTCTCCTGCCTCAGCCTCCCAAGTAACTGAGATTATAGGTGCCTGCCACCACGCTTGGCTAACTTGTGTATTTTTAGTTCTTGCTTTTAGAGAGAGTAGAATATATTTCTAGACTTTCCACAACACAACTCCATGAAAAGATGTTTAATCTCTGACTGGAGAGGAATAGAGAGTGTGGTCAAGCACATATGCACACAGCCTGTGACTGGCCAACTGCTTCTTGGGTTTCCAGAATTTTAAAAACATCTGCCAGAATGCAGGTGTCATCCCATTCCTCCCTGTCTTTCTAGTTCTTTTGAGCATATTTTCTATCACGAGCAGGACTCTGTACCAAAGGCAGGAGATACAATGCAACTCATTTCTACCCACTCAGAAGCCTACAGCCAGAAGAGATGAGAATATGCAATGACTATCACAACATAGTGAAATCGTGATAGCATTTTTTCAGTTCTGCATAATACTATGAAATATTGTATAACACTGTGCAATCATACTATTATTTAAGTTCTGCAACTACTGGGCAATATTGCGTAGTATTTTTAAGTTCTGGATCCTGCCTGTGTTCAGAATCCAGCTCTCGCATTTGCTAGCCATAAGACCTGGGGGCAAGACACTGTGACTGATTTTTGTCATCTGTAAAATGAAGAAACTAATATTACCTGACTCAGAGGCACTGGAGGAAATATCTATCTATCTATCTATCTATCTATCTATATTTGTGTTTACATATATATACATATATAGCCTGACACAGGGCCCCTAATAAATGATAGTTTCCTCATCTGTGAAATGAAGAAACTAATATTACCTGACTCAGAGGCATTGGGGAAATATATATATATATATATATATATATATATATATGGCCTGACACAGGGCCCTTAATAAATACTGGTATACCCTCAACAAATAAAACAGTGTGCTTTCAATAAATATTAGTTAACATTTATTTTTAATTTCAACTTCTATTTTAGATACACATGCAGGGATACACATGCAGGTTTGTTACATGGGAATATTGCATGATGCTGATGTTTAGGGTACAGATTCCATCAGCCAACTAGTGATCATGGTATCTAATAGGTAGTTTTTCAACCCATTTTCTCTCCTTTCTACCCCTTCTAGTGTCTATACTGTCTATTATTCTGATATTTATGTCTATGTTTGTTGAGTGTTTACCTCCCACTTACAAGTGAGAACATGTGGTTTTTGGTTTTCTGTTCCTGCATTAATTTGCTTAGTATTATGGCCCCCAACTGCATCCATGTTGCTGCAAAGGACATGATTGCATGTTTCTTATGACTGCATAGTATTCCATTGTATATATATATACCACATATTCTTCATCCAATCTACCATTGATGGTCACTTAGATGGATTGCATGTCTTTGCTATTGTGAGTAACACAGGCATAAACATATAGTGCATGTATCTTTTTGGTAGAATAGTTTATTTCCTTTGGGTGTATACCCAGTAATGGAATTGTGGGGTCAAATGACAGCTCTCTTTTAAATTCTTTGAGAAATCTCCAGATTGCTTTCCACAGTGGCTGGACTAATTTACATTCCCACCAAAAGTGTATAAGCATTCGGTTTTCTCCACAGCCTCACCAGCATCCGTTATTTTTTCACTTTTTAGTAATAGCCATTCTGCCTGGTGAGAGATGGTATTTCATTGTGGTTTTGATTTGCTTTTCTTCAATTAATGATGTTGAGAATTTTTTTCATGTTTGCTGGCTGCTTGTATGTCTTCTTTTGATAACTGCCTGTTCATGTCCTTTGCCTACGTTTTAATGGGGTTATTGGTTTTTTGATTGTTGATTTGTTTAAGTACCCTATAGATTCTGGACATTAGTCCTTGGTTTCTGAGTATCTTCTCCTATCCTGTATGTTGTGTATTTACTATTAATAATTTCTTTTGCTGTGCAGAAACTCTTTAATTAGGTTCCGTGTGTCTATTTTTGTTTTTGTGGCAATAGCTTTTGGGAACTTAGCCAAAAGTTCTTTGCCAATGCTGATGTCAAGAAGAGTATTTTCCAAGTTGTATTCTAGAATTTCTATAGTTTGACGTCTTACATTTAAATCTTTGATCAATTTCGAGTTAATTTTTGTATATGGTGAAAGGTGGAGTTCCAGCTTCAATCTTCTGCATGTGGCTGGGCTAGTTATCCCAGCACCACTTATTAAATAGTGAGTCCTTCCCAAATCGCTTGTTTTTGTCAGCTTTGTCAAATATCAGATAGTTGTAAGTGTGCAGCCTTATTTCTGGGCTCTCCATTCTGTTCCATAGGTCTATGTGCCCATTTTTGTACCAGGAGCTTGCTCTTTGGGTTACTATAGCCCTGTAGTATAGTTTAAACATTGGGTAATGTGGTGCCTCTGGCTTTGTTCTTTTTGCTTAGGATCGCCTTGGCTAGGGTCTTTTTTGGTTTCATATAGAAACCAGATTTTAGAATAGTTTTTTCTAGTTCTGTAAAAAATGATATTGATTGTTTGATAGGAATAGCCCTGAATCTGTAAATTGCTTTGGGAAGTATGGCCATTTTTACAGTATTGATTCTTCTAATTCATGATCATGATCATTGAATGGTTTTCCATTTATTTGTGTCATCTCTAATTTCCTTGAGCGGCATTTTGCAGTTCTCCTTGTGGAGATTCTTTCACCTCATTTGTTAGCTGTATTTCCATATATCTTATCCTTTTTGTGGCTCTTTTAAGTGGGATTGTGCTCTTGATTTTACCTGCAGTCTGGACATTATTGGTGTATAGAAATGCTACTGATTTTTGTACATTGATTTTGTAAACTGAAACATTATTAAAGTTGTCTATCAGTTTTAGGAGCCTTTTGGCAGAATCTTTAGAATTTTTTAGGCATAGAATCATATCAGTAAAAAGAGATAGTTTAATTTTTTTCTTTTTTTTTTGTACTTTAAGTTCTGGAGTACATGTGCAGAACATGTAGGTGTGTTACATAGGTATACATGTGCCATGGTGGTTGGTTGCATCCATTACCCTGTCATCTATTAGGTATTTCTCCTAATGCTATCTCTCCCCTCGTCCCCCACCCTCTGACAGTCTCTGGTGTGTTATATTCCCTTCCCTGTGTCCATGTGTTCTCATTGTTCAACTCCCACTTATGAGTGAGTACATGTGGCATTTGCTTTTCTGTTCTTGTGTTAGTTTTCTTAGAATGATGGTTTTCAGCTTCATCCATGTCCCTGCAAACTATGTAAACTTTTCCCGTTTTTATAGTATTCCATGGTGCATAGTATTCCATGGTGTACATGTGCCACATTTTCTTTAGGCATTCGATCATTGATGGGCATTTGAGTTGGCTCGAAGTCTTTGGTATTGTGAATAGTGCTGTAATAAACATGTGTGCATGTGTCTTTATAGTAGAATGATTCATAATTCTTTGGGTATATACTCAGTAATGAGATTGCAGGGTCAAATGGTATTTCTAGTTCTAGAATCTTGAGGAATCGTCACATTGTCTTTCACAATAGTTGAACTAATTTACACTCCCATCAATAGTGTAAAAGCATTCCTATTTCTCCACATCCTCTCCAGCATCCGTTTCCTGACTTTTTAATGATCGCCGTTCTAACTGGTATGAGACAGTATCTCAACGTAGTTTTAATTTGCATTTTACTAATGAATACCTTTTATTTTTTTCTCCTCCTTGATTGCTCTGGCTAGGACTTCCAGTACTATATTGAATAGGAGTGGTGAGAATCTTGTCATTCTTGTCTTCTTTCTGTTCTCAAGGGGAATCCTTCCAGCTTTTGCCCATTTAATATGATGCTGTCCATAGATTTGTCATAGATGGCTCTTGTTATTTTGAGGTATAGTTTTTGATGCCTAATCTGTTGAGAGTTTTTATCATGAAGTGTGTTAAATTTTATTGAAAGCTTTTTCTGTGTCAATTGAGATGACTATATGTCTTTTGCTTTTTAATTCTATTTATGTGGTGAATTACATTTATTGGTTTGTGTATGTTGAACTAGCCTTGCATCCCAGGAATAAAGACTAATTGATTATGGTGTATTAACTTTTTGATGTGTTGCTGAATTTGGTTTGCTAATATTTTCTTGAAAATTTTTGCATTTGTGTTCATCAGGAATCTTGCACTGAAGTAATTTTGCCAGATTTTTCTATCAGGCCGATGCTGGCTTCACACAATGGATGAGGGAGTAGTCTCTCCTCCTCAATTTTATGGAATACTTTCAGTAGAATCAGTATCAGTTCTTTATATGCATGGTAGAATTCAGCTGTGACTATCTGATCCAGAGGTTTTTTTTCTTTTTTTAATTAGTATGTTCTTTATTACTGATTCGATTTCAGAAGTTGACATTAGTCTATTCAGAGTTTTAATCTCTTCCTGATTCAATCTTGGGAGATTGTGTGCTTCTGTGAATTTATTTGCTTCTTCTAGATTTTGAATGTGTGTGCATAGAGTTGTTTATAAGTTCATAAGTCTCTAAGGATATTTTGCATATCTGTGGGATCAGCTGTAATATCATTTGTTGTTTCTGATTGTGCTCATTCATTTGTTTTGTTTTTTTTTCTTTTGTTGTTGTTAATTTAGCTAGCAGTCTATTTTTTCAAAGAATAAACTCTTGCTTTCATTGATTTTTTGTATGGATTTTTGCATTTCAATTTCCTTAAGTTCCCTAATTTTAGTTATTTATTTTCTCCTATTTTAATTATTTATTTTCTTTGGAATTAGTTTGTTCTCTCTCTCTCTCTCTTTTTTTCCTAATTCCTCTAGGTGCAAAGTTAGATTTTTAATTTGAGATCTTTCTTTTTGATGAAGACATTCAGGGTTATAAACTTTCTCTTACCACTGCTTTGGATGAACAAAGTAATACTGGAAGGTTTCAACATCCCGCTGACAGTATAAAACATATTATCAAGGCAGAAAACTAACAAGAGACTCTAGACTTAAACTCAACACTTGACCAATTGGACCTCATAGACATCTACACAGCATTTCACCCAACAATGACAGAATATACATTCTTCTTATTTGCACACAAAATGCATTCTAAGGTCAACAACATGTTTGATCATAAAGCAAGTCCCAATAAATTCAAAAACTAAAATAATACCAAGCACACTCTGGGACCACAGTGCAATAAAAATAGTAATCCATATCAGGAAGATCTCTTAAAACTACACAAATACATTAGAATTGAACAACTTACTCCTGAATAATTCCTGTGCAAACATCAAAATTAAGGCAAAAATTTAAAAAAATATATTCGAAATTAATGAAAATAGAGATACAACTTACCAAAATCTCTGTGATGCAGCCAAAGCCTTTTACATATTAATTCATTCATTTCTCCTGATAGTCTCTGAGTTGGTACTAGTATTACTATTTCTTATTTTATAGATCATGACACTAAGGCACAGAGCAGTTAACTTCCCTTAGATCACACAGTCAGTAGCCGAAAGCTTTGGGATATGAATCCAGGCAGTCAGGCTGTAAAGCCTATGTCCTTTACTTCCTGCTCTAATAAATGGCCACTACTACAGCTGATTCACATATTTTTCTATTTGAATTTCATCTCTCTAAAAAGTTGTTACTATATGCCCTGCTTTCAATAATAGAGACACTGAAACTCAGAGAGGCTGAGTGACTAGGTCTATGACTTGCGGTAAATAGCAAGATCAATGAGTTTTCCATTGTCTCTCAATTTCATGGACGACTCTATCAAATGAGGCAGGGTGTGTTAAATGTTCAAAGTTTTTATTCTATAGAATTAAATTAAATATGAACCCTAGGACCAAGGACAAGAATATGTAATACTTATTACCTCATGGTGCTTTGTATGAAGGCAGGTGCCTGGAATCTTCATAGTTACCTGATGCACAAATCTAGACCCCTAGGGCCCGTACCACACCCGGAGAATCAGAACCTCTGAGGTCAGGCTTAGAAATCTGTGGCTGACAAGATTCTCAGGTGTTTTTTGATGTGTAGCCAATTTGAAAACCACAGCAAGAGCAGAGCGGAATGCAGATTGCTAAGTGGCACTTCTCCACGAAGTGACCCAGACTGCGGTTGTGGGTGAAGCTTGGACAAGAACCCCCAGCTCCTGATTTCAATTACTGACTCTGTCTCTCAGGACTTGTCGACAATAAGCAACCCACTCAACTTCACTGAGCTACATTTTCTTCACCTGCCATTGCGAGGAACATGAGTGTTAACACATGTAAAAGCCTGAGTACAGAAGCTGACACACAAAATGCAAGTGTTCTTTCCCTACTACATTTCTCTGAAAGGACGTTTTCAATTATAGAGGACTGTGCGGAAAGAACAGAATGATTTACTCTGAACAGTTCTGCACACTCAACACCTGCCTTTTGGGTTGAAACATTGCTTTCTTGTGGGCATATCTGAAATTATGGTTTCTAAATGCTAAAGTTTCTTGTTGATGCTAATCTTAAGGCATTTCCACTAGTCTCTGAAGTTAGGTGTCTGAAACTTAATTATCTATAAAGTTTGTACTTAATTATCTATAAAGTTTGTGTCCAGAACACCAGGCCTTCGATTTCTCCTTAAGTCTGAAATCAACATGGTGGTGGATTGCCTCAGAAAATACACCAAAAAGAAAAGGGAAGAATAAATTAGTTCCTTCGGGCTATGTCTAGTGAAGCGAGAGCCCCATGTCTGTGTGTTTATCATTTACTGGGCATCTTTTGCAGCCTAAAGAGGCTAATGTGATAAGCTTTAGTGGGTGGCATTACACTTAAGTGAGGGAGAGATTTGAACGCCTTGAAATACATGGACAATGTCATAAGGTTACCCAGGTTGGAGAAATAACCCCATTAGTTATAAATGGCAATGTATGCTGCCGTGAGTCCTCTCACAGACTGTATTGTAAGGAGCTCGGTTATGTTCTGATTCTTGCAAAAATGGCTTCTCATAGCGAGAATATACAAACAAAATGGTTTCCAATCATGACTTGGCTCCCCTGTGACTTGAGTTCAGGGAAGGAAACTCGCCAACTCAGACCATGCCAACCTGAACATTTTGTCTTTTTTTTCCCCACACTGAAAATCAATAAACTGACTCTCCAATTGATCTCCCAGCTGCATGGGCATGTTGGTTAGCCTGAGTCAGGCTGAACTCTGAGCACTGACAAGATGATTTTCTTTCCAAACATCCCCCCTTAAATGATGTCAGGGTCTTTGGTTCAGCCTCTCATGCAAGTGATTCCAGCCCTGAGCAGTTTGCATTGTGATGCCTACTGTGGATACAAAAGTAGAATAAGACACCATCCCTGGCTTCAAGGAGTTTGCAGCATTTCCGGGAAATAAGCATTCAGGCAAATTTCAGAATCATACAAGATGAGACATGATCAGATGCTCAGTGGAACACATTACAATGGGGTTGGAAAGCTAAGTTGGAGCCTAGGAATGAGGTTCATCTAGAAGTGTGGTGGTCAGAGGGAGAAGTCATTGTTTTCTGGCGTCCAGATGTTTCCTGTTGGATTGGCCCTAATGGGATAGGTAGGCAGGGAGCAGACAGGATAACCTGCCATGCCAAGAAATGGCCTGAGTAGAGATTCCAGGTCACTCTGAAACCTCTATCATTGGGGTTCTGATCATTGAATGCATGGACTCAAGCAGAAGGCTATATCCTTCCCACTCCCAGAGATAAGAGAGGAGGTAACATGCCTGCATAGTAATAAGTGATCTCGAATCTGAATATGTCAGCTAGTCTTTCCATAGTGGCCAGGTTCTCAAAAATACTGCTCCTCCACTCTAGCCCAGTATCACCTTCCCTAAGGAGCCTAGGGAACAGTTCTCCCAAATTATACACAAGGATATACTCTGTACTTTTCCACTCATAATTAAATAAATATTTGAATAATTACTTGTTTAATGACTGTCTCTCCTACCAGACAGTCAGCTTCATTAAATAAAAATACTTAGCATGGTGCTTGCCTCCTAGTAAGGACTCAATAAATGTCTATTTGTGCTACTTGTGTTTGATGAGTGCAAAGCCTGTTTCTGTCTAGTCATCAGTGTATTCCCAGTGCTAAGCAAGAGGCCTGGCACAAGAGAGTCTCAGTAACATATTTATTCAATGAATGAACTCTTGGTTCCACTGCCCCAGCTCCATCTCACCACCACCAAACTACTTTTCCTATAGCTTTTCCCAACTCAGTAAATGATAATTCTAATCTAGGAATTTTTCAGGTCAAAAACCTTACTTTCAGCCTTGACTCCTTTCTTTCACATCCATGCCTATTCTGACAGCAATTGCAGCCACCTGTGTCCTCAAAATTTACCCTTAAATAATGCCTTATCACCAATTCTCTTATGACCACTCTGGGCCAAGCAGCCATGGCTTCCCAGTTGATTTGTCACTGGAGCCTCCCGATGCAGCTCTTGCTTCTGCCCTTGGCCTTCTAGTCTCTTCTCCACGGAGCAGGCAGAGTGATTCCTTACTAACATAATTCAGAGCATGACACTCCTCTGTCCACACATCCCCAGTGACTTCCCTTCTTCCTGAGAGAAAAGCTAAAATATTTTAATCTGGTCCACAAAGTCCCAGGTGAGTGACCTCAGCTGATCCTCAGGCCTTCTCTCACTGTCCCCCTTCTCTAGCTTCTCAGCCTCCTGACTGTCCACAGCAGGCCAGGGAGCTTCCTCCCTTCAGCCTTTGACCTTACATTCTCCACCTGGAAGCCTCCTTCCCAGACATCCACAGAGCTGGCTGCAGCTACTGTTGGCATAACTTGGGTGTGAAGGAAGGAGTCAAGACTGACATTAAGATTTTTGACCTTGGGAACTCCTAGAGTGGAATTATCATTTACAGGTATTGATCGACTTACAACTGATGCAACTTAAAGACCATTCTGGGCCGGGCGCGGTGGCTCACGCCTGTAATCCCAGCACTTTGGGAGGCCGAGGCGGGTGGATCACGAGGTCAAGAGATCGAGACCATCCTGGTCAACATGGTGAAACCCCGTCTCTACTAAAACTACAAAAAATTAGCTGGGCATGGTGGCGCGTGCCTGTAATCCCAGCAACTCAGGAGGCTGAGGCAGGAGAATTGCCTGAACCCAGGAGGCGGAGGTTGCGGTGAGCCGCGCCATTGCACTCCAGCCTGGGTAACAAGAACGAAACTCCGTCTCATCAAAAAAAATCAAAAAGTCAGACTTGACAAAAGACCATTCTACTTTATGACCACAATCGCTAGCCACGACTGCTCCGCGTCTGGCAGTGCAAACGTTGCCATATTTTGCAACTGGGAAAATGTTTCCTATGGTATTTTTTACGCCTGTATTTTATATTTTTGTATGCACCTGTATTTTGTAATTTTGTTTGTTTTGCAAATATTAAACCAGTTATACTGGTAATGCAGTGTTTTACTTAAACCTGATGAATGTAAAAATAAGAAACAAAATGGTGTAGAGATGATACAAATGGCATAAAATGAACAAAGAAAATTATGATATATAACAATAATGAAACAAAATTATGATAAAATATGACAAAGATTTTTATAACATCATTTCACAGTACTGTACATATAGCCTACTCAACTTACGACCAAATTGTGTTAAAACCAGTCTTTCGGCACCAATCATGGTCGTAAGTCGAGCACTAGCTGTACTGAGTTTAGAAGGCTATAGGAGAAATACTTTGGGGCAGTGGGTGGAGAGGAACAAAGACATGTGGTTTCCCTCTCCTTTCCTTCAGGTATCCCTTCCATCCCACCTTCTCAGACGCTTGCCCTGAGCACCCTATTTAAATGGGCACCTTGGCCTTTCCAGCCCTCCTCATTTCCTTACTGTTTTATTGTTCTTCATAGCTCTTATTGAAACTTGTCACAATATACATCTATTCATTGTCTGTCTTCCACTCTAAAACATAGCTGGGACTTTGACGATTTTGTTTAGTATTTACATATCCAACACCTAGATGAAGATCAGGCAGCCAGTAGGCAGGAGGTACTTGTTGAATGCACATATGGATGAATGAATGAGTACACACACTACACACGCCACACACCACACACACCACACACATGCACACATCTCTAAGCGAATGCTTTCTAAAATCACTTGCTCTGTTCCAGACATCATTGTAGGTGTAAACCTTTTACCAGCAGGGTGTTTTTTAATTATGACAATCCAATAAAGTAGGTACTATTATCTCCATTTTACAGAGGCGAACAAGAGGCTCACTGGATAAGAGGCCAATATCCCAGAGCTGGAAAGTGAAGAGACTGAGAATCCAACTCAATTTGAATGACGTTGACTTTCACTACACCAGAATGCCTTGCCCAGGCCCATAGACATACTGACAGCATATACGACTGCCTTGAGGTTTCTGGAGGGAGGTTTCCGAGAGTGATGTTGAAATAACAGGCTTGTGTGTCAGTCCCGGGGAGTTAGGACAGAGCAGTATTTACTGTCGACAAGTCAAAACGACTTACCCTGGGTGACTAAACTGAACACCTTCAGATTTTCCCTTTAGGAGGAAAAGGGAAGCAGAGCAAAGCACGAGGAAAAAGTGAAAGGTTCCTCTGGCAGGTCGCCAGGTTTTCCTGTTGGAGCACTTCTGACATGCCCCTTGCAGGAGTTATTACTCATAGAGGGGAAGATGAGTCTCATGGCACATGGTCTTGGGACATTTCCAAGGGAGGAGCTGGGGGAGGAGGGGACAGAGTCAGCAATGGGTGAACCCAAAGTTAGCTTTGAGAATCCAGTTTTTTAATCATGGTTATTCTGGGAGGTTACAAGGCAACTGATTATTCACTAGGAATCAATTACATTGACTCACTGCGTTGGGATTTGACATCTTCTTGCTATCCTCATGTTCTCGGAACTAAATGGGGTCAGGATTGAGGTTCTGGGGATGGTAAGATTCTGAGCCCTGGATGATAGCTGAATAGAAGATCTGCTTGGGGTAGAATTCCAATATCAACAGTTGATAAAATTCTGAGCTGTAGTAAATGGCAGAATTCCATGCCCTAGTGAATGGTAGTATTCTATTATCACAGGCCACTGAGGTCCTAGGCATGGGTAATATCTGGCAAAATGTGATGTGTGGAAGAAGGGTAGGTGGCCTTGAAATCTGTCTGGCCTATTTCTTCCCCCTTCCAGCTTGGTTCAGAAAGTTTTCTCAAGCCCGATAACTAGAGATTTGCAAATTCCTGGATGCTGGCTCTGCAGAGAGAGCTGGTTATGATTCCCAGGGAAGATCATGCAGTCCTTCAACAAACCTATACAGTTTGGCTACAGGAGAGATTTTTGTTTGCTTACCAATGGTCATGCTGAAGTTGGTTTTTCCCTTACCTGCCTCTAATGATGTAGGTTGAATGAGCGAGATGCATGCTTGCCTGCCTCCTTTGCAGCAGGGCAGCTATGTGAGCCAGCTCTATCCAGTGAGATTTAAGGGGACTTCTGGCTATCTAGAACAGATTTATCTTCCTTCCTAAAAGGAGAGAAACATGGCAAGTGCTCTCTCTCTGTCTCTCTCTCTCTCTGTCTCTCTCTTTCTCTCTCTCTCTCTCTAGTCTTCTCTCTCTCCTCCTGCTACACTGCTCTCCCCATCTTGGTTGCCTGTGTTTCTTGCCTTTAAATGCAGTTATGTGAAATTGTGACACCTAAAGATAGGGATGCCAACCTGAGCCCATGAGGGAAAGACTGAGAAGGTGAGAGACATCAAGCTAATGCTTTGACATCAGAAGCTGTTCTATTAGCTTTGGAGCCTCCACTTCCAGACATCTTGCTAAATGCACATATCTTTCCTGCAGCTTTAAGTCATTGGTCAGATTTCTCTTACTTTTGACGTTTTCCTTCTCAGAAGCATCCTCATCTTCCATGTGAGGCTTATTCAAAATATCTCTGAGTGTGCAAGTTTCTACTGGGAACTGGTACAGATTAAAGGGTTAGTGACTTTCCAGCTTGTAAATATTGAATAGCTGGGAATCAACTCTCCAAGGGCTCATGTTGGGAAAGCATCATGTGTCTCAGACACAGACACAAACAAGGTTAGGAAGCATTGCAATTGGTCTTCTGTTGGTTCAATACAATTGGCAATATTTGTGTCTGGGGACTGTGCTTTATTCATCTCTGTATCCACAGGCCCTGAAACATAAATATGCATTCAGGAAATATTTACTAGCAGAAATTGGGCTGCACACAGGAAGCTTGGAAGCTTTGAGTTCTAGTTCTGGCTTTATTGTTAACATACTCTGTGACCTTGGTCAAGGCATATTATTCTTCTGGGCTTTAATTTCCTTCTCCAAAGTGAATTGATAGCTTTGAATTAAATTTTCCCTGTTCTATGACTACAAGCAATGGGCAATGGAGCTGGAATTAAGAGCCTTAAGCTTGGAGGCAGATGATCATCTTCTCTGGACAGGTCCACATACTTTATTCTCTAAACCATGTAGAATATTAGAAGTCAAATTGAGCAAAAGATGAATCCATGCATTATAAGGCACAAAATGAAAATCTGAGGGTATGATGAATCTTCTTGAGAGTGTGACTCTTGCTCAAGAGCTTTACAGGGTAAACCAAGACAAAAATAGCAAATTTGGCAAATGAGGAAACTGAGGCATGATTCATTAACTTGCTCAGTGTCACATAAGTAACAAATAAAAGGCCAAGATTCAACTGCATGCACAGAGTTGAATCTTGCTTGTGCCCACGTACTCTGCAACCTACAGACTTCACTGCAATTAATGTTGTATGGCATGTTTTTTGTTGTTGTTGTTTGTTTTTTTTCTTATTTTCTTTGGTCCAGGAGTTGCTGCAATTTTCTTCTTTTATTATTTGTTTTGGCCAAACTCATGTGTGTGCTTATACGTGTGTATGTGGTGTGCAATGTATAGTGTCTATGTGCTAGGTAGGTACTTGGTAGTTGCATTTGGTGGAGTGCTTACTCTATGTGTAGGGTGCAAAAGGAAGAAGAGTCCTTTAACCCTTTTTAAAGTATTAATACTCAAAACAAACTTGTCTTCATTTTGTTGACAAGTTCTTGTTTTTATTGGAATAAATGCAGCAGAATTAACCACATTTCTGGTATAGAATAGGTATGGCAGAGATCAGATTGGAGTGACTCCTATTAAGCAGGAAAGATTATAGGAGAAGTAGAAATTGAACTTGGTTAGTGGGACTTGGAGAATATTCTGGAAAATAAGGTTTTATTTAAGAATGCTTCTTAAATAAAAGGATTTGTAAATTATTGAGTAAAGCTATGGATTGTTTTCCCAAAAAGGCATTAGGGTCAGGATTCCTGAAGTTCAACCTTGGCTCCTCTACTTTCTAGTGTGCACCCTGGATAAATAAATTAAACCTCAGTTTTTTAAATTTGTCTAATTAAATATCTACTAGAGCTGTTTGGGAAACATTTAATTAATACATACAATGTGATTGGATGAGTGCCTGGTATATAGGGGAGTTTTGAAGTTTGTGCTTGACTTGATATCCATCTTTTCACCGTTAAATAACTATTGAGATTTCTCACTTAGTCATTGCCATTGGCTCTAAGTTAAAAAATCAGTTGATATTAAACGGCAGTAGGTATGCAGATAGTGGTGGTGGGCTTGGGAGTGAATCTTTATTCCTGATACTTCAAGATGGTTCATGATTGTCTTGCTGAAATCCTAGCCAGGCAATACATCAGGGAACACTGTAGATTTCTTCCTCCATGCTAGACCTTTACTGGAAGAACACAGAAAATTAAACAAAGAATAAGTTGTTATACTTTCTAGACCAGGAAATTATCGACATAGAACAGAACTCACCTGAGAAAGCCAGGATCAAGGGCAAAATGTGTGGTAGAAGCAATGTATGCTAAAGACATGTTCTTTTTTTGTTACCATCTGGACCTCCTAGAAACTGAATTTGTCATCCCAATTCCTGACACTGGCACTCCGTCCTTAAACTCTTCAATGGTTCCCTCTTTAGACTTATAGGATGGATGCTTATTTCTGAGGAACAGTATAAAAGCCATCTATGACTGAAACCTGTGAACGTCTCTAGCTCCAGCCCTGTGCACCCTTCAGCCCTCCACTTCCCTGGTGAGATGCATGTGGTTTGGTGTCATGCTGTTCCTGCTCTCTGTGCCTTTGCTAATACTGTTTCCACTGCCTGACTGCTTCTCCCAACCTCTGGCTTTTATTCATCTTTCAAGTCTTAGCTAGGTGTCATCTCCAAAAAGTCTTCCCGAGTCCACACTTGGCTTCATTGTCCTTTCCTTTATTCCCAGAATATCTTGTGGGCGTTCTCTCTTGACATGATCATCTGTTTGTACATCAGTTTTCCTTTGCAGCCTGGGACTCCTTGAGGGTAGCGCAGAGGTACTCATCAAATGTCTGTTGACTAGAGGTAGTACCAGAGCAGCCCTTTGGAATTATCCAGCTGGGCCAGTGGTGTGTTTTCCACCACTAGTGCAGAACATCTCTCCCAGTGGCTTCCATTTCAGCTGCTGCCAATCCTTTTACTAGTTGCCAAGGCTGAAAACCTGGGAGACAATCTGATTCTTCACTTTCTTTCACAGCCATGCCATATCCATCAGCAGGTCCTGACAACTCCACTTTCAAATGCATCCTTAATCTGACCACTTTCACCACTTCTGAGTCTGCCCTTGTAGTCCAAGTCATTTCTGATCTCTCAATTTATCTCAGTGCTCCTACTCTTGTCAATTCCCCTCCTCCCCACCACCACACATACACAAAGATCCTTTTCTGCATGTAGCAAATAGCATGATCCTTATAAGAAAACAAAACAGATAATGGTTCTCTACTGTCCACCAATCTACCTCTATAGCTTTATGTTACCCTTTGAACACAATTCAAACTCTTGATATCCTGGCCTACAAATTCCACAGGCCATGAAAACCCCTCTGGCCACCTTTTACCTCATGGCCAATGTTGCCATTGCAGCCACACAGACTCATGGTTCTCAAATTTCCTGAAACCATCCCGATCTCAAGGCCTTTGCCCAGGTTGGAATACTGTTCCTCCACTTTCTACATGGCTCACTCACCCATCAGGGCTCTGAGGGTTAGGGGAAACTTTTTTGGCCACCTCTTTAAAATAGCATGTCACTTGCTCATCTCAGAGCACTTTCTAAAATACCAAACCTGAATTTGATGTCCTTTCCCCCACTTGTTTTATAAAAAAATTGATGATGTGTGCAATATCTGTCTACCCCAGATAAGATCCTCGAGGGCAGGAACAGAAGCTTCTTCACTGCTCTGGCCACACGGTCTCACAGTCAGTGAATGACTAGATCAATGGAGAATATCTATGGTAATCCTACAGTGCTTGAAATTCTCTTTTCTTCACATTCTTATATTTGGATACTATAATGACAAGAAAGAGTGCTGTAGAGTCGATCAGCAGGCTGAGAGCTTATGATTTTTTACTTAGTGATGCAGGATTCAAATATATTGTTTTAAAATCTTGGAATAACATTTGTGTCAGCCCATTTTTTATGTGAGTTCCCCAGGTTACTCATTCAGGGAAAATCTACCTTCATGGGACTTGTTCTTTCTCCACATTTCTGGATCATTGGAAATGCTTATGAGGTGGAAAAAAGGCAAAGTCAACAGGTCAATACTTATTGAGTAGTGAATCTGCAGGTTTACATAGCAATGCAAAAAGTCCCACTGTGTCTGTGTTCTCAGAGTATATACTAACACTATAAAACTCACACGCAGTAGAGAGAAATCCACAGAGGTGTGAGTGGAGAGAGAGTTACAGTGGAGATGTACTCTACATTTAATAGATAAAGAAAACAGAGTATATAATCAAAATTACCCTTGGAATTTCTAAGGGACTGTAAATCATCATAGAATGTATGTTTTTGTTCATATAATCCTTTTACAGTGATATTTACTATTAAATATATATGGTTATTTTTATATAAACAATAAGTGATGTCCAAATCAGTGTCCTTAAATACTAGATTCATGTGCAGTTACTTATACATTATTTTACTAGTAATACAAGTAAAGTGAGTGGTTACTGCAATAGGCAGAGGCAGCAGCAGTCCCTGTTTCCCATCCTACACTTTTTCAGAATAGATACTCTTTTGGTAGAATCATGGGCTGACACCATCACATTATACATTTTCTCTGGTTCTGTTTCTTCCCCTCCTGAACACACATGGATGATTCTTGTTTATTTAATGCAAACATTAAATAACTGTATACACCATGAACTAGAGACCTTGTGTTTTGAGTGAAAAGCTTTAGATTTGAGTTTGTGTTTTCAAACACACTTCTGAGGTAGAACTTGTCAAGCACTTTCCCAAACTCTTTTTTTTTTAATCCTCCCGAGCTCACCATCTCTGGGACTCTCTTGCAATTGGACAGCCATGCAATTGACTTCAGCCAATGAGACATGGTGGAGGGTGAAACACACAGCCTTCCATGTTCAAGCCTCTATGTTTTTTGTCTATTCCAGCTTTGTGCTGATGAACATGGTGACCTTGAAAAGTGTGTTGAATATGGTGAAGCCAGAAAATGCAAGGAGTCTTCTCTGCATCACCACTTGAAGAAGAGCAACTCGCTACTCAGGAACCCCTATTTTGGACTGACGTAAGTAAAAAAAAAATAATGTATCTTTACTTAAAATCACTGAGATAAAGGGGTTTATTTGTTATAGAAACAAGCATTGCTTTATCTACTACCTTATTTGTATGTCCTTGCACAAGTTACTTAACCTTTCTGTGTCTTCGTCATTGTTCCTCCCATCGTGTGGTCCCTCCCAACATAATCAGCTCATACATTTGAAAGAGGCAATTGAGGAAAGTTCCATGAAGAGACTATTTACAAAGATGTGGACAGAACTAAGGGAAACTCACAAGGGAGGGTGAAGAATCCCAGGATTAGTGGCAGCAGAGACCCATTTTCACTCTAAGCCTAAGGACTCCGACACAGGGAGGAAGCATTTACTGAAGGCTGGGGGCATGTTAGAGCTGCAAGCAAAAGCTTCCTGAAGGGAGCTGCAACTTTCAAAGGAAGATTGAAGCCAATTTAAGGCCTGACAGGAAGGAATTAAAAGCAATTAGAAATCAGAAGTCCAGGCATTTGCCTTCCAATCCTCCTGCTAATAAGTCTCAGCGACTAAACTCAACTAGAATCCAGAAGGCAAGGAGCTCATTTATGTAGTTTATACAAGTCATCTTCCTAGGGTGTGGGCCAGGTATAGAGGGTAGAGAAATGACCAACAAAGGTCAAAAAAGGACTTTCAAGCACAGATTTTTAACCCACAAATTGCAATTCTTAGCTTCTACCTTATGGAGGCTGCCTGGAGCCATGGGCCACCATATACTAACACCTAATAGGGAAACTAGAAGATAATGAGCTCCAAATAAAATACAGCTTTTAATATTCCTCTCTGCCATCTGCTGTGAAACCGCTGTCCACTGATTTTTTAAAAATTGTTTTCCACCAATTATTTTTTGTGTTTGTGTGTTGGTTTGTTTTAATCTCCCAGCTAACTCTTAATGCCAGAAATTTAATTCCAGAATGAATTTAACTCTGGTGCTTCCTGGAGACTGGCATTTTATTTCTCTATGATTTGTGTTTGTCCATAGGTGGGGCTTGAGAAAATATCTAGTTTCAGAGTCCTTGGAAGATTCTTCCTTCTTAGTCTCAGTCACTCATTGTTATTTTCGGGGTCACGTTGCCAGGAACTTTCCTTCTTCCTGCTGCAGACAACAGCCATGTCTAAACCACCCTGCTACCTGCCTGCCTGAGTTTCATTACTTCATATTTTATGCCTGCTTCGGGGTTTTTATTGGCTAGCATTACCTTATCATGAATGGGAGAAGTGGGTCTTTCCTAATAAGTGATGAGAGATTAGCATCCTGTGAGGCAGGTTTTGTGCAATAAAGAGAATCCAGGGTTCTAATCCCTCCTCTACCCTTTACCTGAAAAATTGTGACCTCGAAAAACTCCTTTTCTTTCTCTGAGACTTAGATTCCTCATCTACAAAATGGAAGGTTCACTGTGCCTGTCTTCCTGGGTAGATGTGGCACAGTGAGACAATGAAATATGTATGCATAAAAGTCCAGGCATTTTCTTTGACATATGGCAAGTGTTCAGAAATTCTTATAGAAAAATAAAAAATCTCTAAGGTCCAGTGGAGATCCTGACCTTTTGATTATATTAGAGCCAAAAATGAATCTGATAAGGTGACCTAGGTCCAAAAACGTTCAGTCCTCCTAGGCAATAAAGTGTCCTTATTCTAATTGATGCCCTTTAATTTTAAGTGATACTGAAACATTTTTCTAGGGTAAATTGAGTTCACAGATGTCAAGTCTATTCCCTGTGATTCCTCAGTAGTAAGATTGGAGGAGAAAAAAAAATCACATTGAAACATACCTTTTGCATAGAGCAATGTAAAAAACACACATTCAAAGATGCAAATGCCAAGAACAGAAGAGCCTCAATTTCTGGGAATCCTTTGGCTGAATGCTGTTACTTTTTCTATTTTTCCATGTGTGACATATGGCACCCTCCTTTTTCTGAGTATTTCTGGAATAGCTTGTCATTTGGTAAGTCTGGGATCCAGAATCACTTGAGTTAGAACAGAACAGTCGTGAGTCTAAACTCCAGCCCTGCCTTTTGCTTTTGGGAGTTACTTGACAAATCTTTTGCACCTATGGAATAAACATCATAATGTCACTTATCTCAGAGTTTGTTTGAAGATTAGAAAAATAATGTAAATGAAGTCCTTAATAGATGCGTTTAAGAATGAAAGTTCAATAGCGGTAACAATTATTGTTGGAAAGGCACAATTATCACATCACATTTGATCTAGGAAAAAGTCTAAGGCAATGTAATCCAATGCTTTCACTTTATGTCTGAAGAAACTGAGGCTTGGGAAGGGTAGTTAGGACTCATCAAACCCACTCCATTAGTTTGTGGAATCCAAGTTTCTTGATCTCCACTGGGATTTTCCTAGCCATAGAACCACCATTTTATATAAAAGTGTCACCAATGAGCAAATAGCAGAAAGCCAAATCATGAAGAAATTTATGACAGTCTTCTGACTTACATGCCATCTGCAGAAAACTGGAAATTTGGGAAGTCTCCTGACTACCACTGCTATGCCTAATCACTAATCCCTGTTGGGTTTCAGAATGCCCTGGATATTTTGTTGTCATTTGATTCATCAATTGGAAAATGAGTCTCAGTTTTTGGTGATGCAGTTTCATAGCAAATTTGGAAAGATGTGATTATTACCTTCTATTTCATGTCCTTCCAAAAAGCTAGTCCAGGGTAAGCTGGTGCACATCTTTGAATCACGAGTCATGCATAAGTGCATTATTACTGAGTGGACTTAAGTTTCTAATGTTCACTATGAATAATGAGTCTATTGTAAAATAATAATGCATATTATGTTCTTTTAAAAACAAATTATCCAGGGCAGGGTGTGATGGTTCATGCCTATAATCCCAACACTTTGGGAGACCGAGATGGGTGGATCACCTGAGGTCAAGAGTTTGAGACCAGCCTTACCAACATGGTGAAGACTTGTCTCTACTAAAAATACAAAAATTAACCAGTCTCATAACCTAGTGTCAAAATAAATAAGTAAATAAATAAATTTTTAAAAATTAAATTAAAAAATGAATTATCTGTATCATGGAGAATGGTGAATGCTCACATTTTTGTGGAATGTGTGAGCAAATGGTGAGGAACTGGGACTCTGCCTTTAGTGGTCAAAAGAAGTTCTATGTCAGGTCAAATAGGATGTCTTGATGAAAAACTACCACTTCCGCCAAGTAGCACTCTAGGAGAAGGTAAAAAGGAGGGGGAAAAAACAAGCACTTATTGAATACTGACTATGTGCCACACACTTTACCACACTTAAAAACTTATTACTCAATATGTTACTTTTCATTGAAAGCTCTGTGACCATATGGCTCTATGTGTCCTATTCTCACTAGTAATGAACACAATGCCTGAAGCATTATTAAATGTTTGTTGAATGAATCTGTTAGGAGCTCTTCAAAAGTAATCTGTTACACGATGTGACAACCTTCTTCTCCCCCTGCCACCTCTCAAATATGCGTCTGAATCAGAACACCAACGTCACAGACACACATGTACAGAACAATTCCTGATTCTATTCTGTTTCCATCATGCCATGCTGTCAGCTTCTCCATCGGGCCAGCTTTACTTCTGTGGTAAGGAATATAGTTACTTGATAGAGAAACTAGATTCCAGGATTGGGATATGAGTTGGTTAGGTAACTTAAATGTTCTCCTTCAGTCTTGCTCAAAGTCTCATGCTTATTTGTAGTTCTTGAGTGTTTCCAATAAGATAGATGTGACTTTACATTTAGATCCCCCCACTTGTTATCCTGCCAACATTGAGTCCCTTTACTCAGAGTAATAACCTGCTGCTCAAGTCTGTTGTGAGGTTTAAGTAAGATGTGTGTAATTTTCTCGCTAGACAGTAGCTATTAATTATTGTGTATTATAGTTATCATTAGCTTCTGTCCCTTTAGTCCTGACTAAAGTATTTCAAATGTCATCTGAAAAAGCTGTATTATATTGAGTGCAGTGTGCGTGTGTGTGTGCATGTATATGTACCACCCTTTTTAAAGAAGTACAAATGGTGTTTGGCCAGTTATTTAGATTGTTTATTTCTCACAAAATGGAGTAAAGTCCCTATTTTCTCATTTAGCAGAAAAGTGAAATAGAAGGTTAATAGGTTGGCCCAAGCCTCACAGCTGGTAAGTATAGCTACCTAGATTTGAACCATGGGATTTGTTTGAGATGGTGCTCTGCTTTATTTAATCTGTTCAGACAATGGCATTGTGGGCTCATAGGGAGACAGGCCAGGTTTTGTGACCTGAATGTCTATTTGTTTGACTATGTGGTACAACTAACTATTGTGAATCCACTAAATAAGTCTGTATGTTTAATTTAGTTTAGTGCAATAATAATTTCTAGGGATATTACAGGCCAGGCACTGGGATAGATAATGAGGTACAGTGGGGTGAAGAGGGCAGGATGGAAATGCTGAGGTACAGAAGGGTCATAAAGCCCATTGTAATGTTCCAATTTTGTCTCTAGATAATGGCAAGCAGACAGTACCACACTGGCAGCAAACACGGGAGCCTGGCGGCCCAGGGGCTCTGATGTTGATGGAATTCCTGATGAAATTGAGTTTGGTGATTATAGCGTTGACCTGCTTGAAATAAAGATACCACAGTAGAACAATTTCCTTGGTTCTGCCATTTCATTTATCACCATTGTTTGTCTTTGTTGTCACTATTAACATCAATTATTAATCCTAATGCTCATTTTCCTCCCTAGCCTTCTTTCCTGTCTGACATGTGGAATCTCTTGCTATTAAATTAAGAGGCAGGTGGAGACATTAGTCCTTCTTAGGTCATTGGCCATTGTTTCTTCTGAACCAAGGGTTTTTTTTTTCAGTGGGGGCAGGAAAATTGGAAAAATCTATTCCCAGTGGCATAAAGACTGGTTTCTTTGCTCTGTACAAATTATCCCAGTATCACTCAAGCAACTATTTCTCTGAGGTTGGATTTCAACTAGAACCACGACAGTGGGATGCAGAGAAAGTGGCAAATAGGTTAAATCTAAAGCAGATAGAAATCACAACACTTGGGATGGCAGAAACAGCTAGCTGTCTCCCAAGGTCTGCTCTCCCTTTCTGTCTCAGTAACCTGACCTCATTTTATATAGGATAGTAGACCATCCAGCTAAGAAACTATGTTTACTAGTCTTCCATGGTACTAAGTTGTGGCCAATGAGAATTAGCAAAATTGTAATGTGAAACTTTTGGGAAGGCTGCTTAAAGGAAGCTGAATTAATGGGAACTCTCCCTTCCTCCTCAGACCGTTGCCTTTTTCCTCCTAGCCTACAACATGGATGTGATGTTAGCGCTCCAGAAGCCATCTTGAACTGTGAGTCAATGTTAGGCGGAAGCTCCAAGTGAGATGGTGAGGCAAAATGAAGAAGCTTGGACTCCTGATGGCCATTATTCCACCATATCATGCTCAGACTTCATACCTTTGATCTTCTATTATAAGAAAGATATTTAAATATACAAGTTATTTCAATCATTGATTTTTTTTAGAATTTCTGTTACATGATGCTGGTTCTCACCCCAAAAAGATAAGATTGGAAGTGGCTAGGTGGGGTAGAGGGGGTTGAAGATGTTGAGGCAAAGAAGAAAATCAAAGAAGACTCCCAGGCTCTTTGGGTGGTGGTCTGATTCACCGAGAAATAATACACAAAAGAAAAAGCAAGATTAGAAGAGAAGAGAATTAATATCATTTTATAAATTTTAAAGTAGAAGGGGGCTGCAGGACATTTAGGAGTGGGAATCTTACAGGCAGTTGGATATGCATGTTAGGTGTTATAATGAAATATTAAGGAAGGAAATACAAATTTGGCCGTAACTATCATGTGTGTCATATGTAAAGCTACTGTAGTAGATTAGATTACCCAAGAAGACTTAGATGGTGTCGAGAATTAACATAGAGAAGCTGGTAGAGCTTACTCTGGGACAACTGAGGGTAATATACATCTAGGTAAGCATACAATTATGATTCCAATCAGGATGTAGTATATGCAACATTAATGATCCACTTAATTATTTTTCTACTAGGAAATAATATTTTGATAGGGTGGCAAATAAACAAAATTTTAAGTAACTAGTTTCTCTGTTTTTAAGAGATCCAAGGCAGAGACTACTGCCAAACAGAGGCACAAATCACCAAGAGATAACTGGCATTGCCCCAGCAAATTGATAGAATTTCAGCCACATCAAAGCTTGGAGATGTCTGAACCTATGTGTTCTAATCATAGGCACGTATGTTATTTCCACAGGAGTGGTAAATTATTGAAATGGACTAACGGATTTCCCCTTACATCTTCAAGTAATAGTAAAGTAGCGGACAAAGCATGGATCTAGGAATTGGTTAAGGCTGCGTATGTTAGTTCTAACAGTTTCTACCTGTACTATCCCACCTTAGCCATCTCAGTCCCATTTCCTCATAGGAAAATGAGGTAATGCCTCTACTTCACGGTGCTAGTGTGAGAAATATGGGATGATATATCTTAAGTACTGGAATAGTACCTGGCACGTCAGCCACTGTAATTCCTCATCTCATGTGGTTAACAAAATGTTAAAGTCCCAGGAATCTGGGTCTCATTTTATACATGCTTTCAGTTTGAAGAAGCTATTATCATAGGATTTTCTTGACCAGAAGAGAAATAACTTTAATAAAAAAAGTTAAAAAGGAATGAAATGAGGGTAGGGCTGGCATATTGCACAACTCCATGGGATGCTATTTACACTGTATTGGGGCAAACGGCTGTGTTGGAATTGGGCAGCGTGAAGCCTGTATAACTGCATGCATTGACCCTGTTTGGAAGCTCTCTCTTAAAATGTTCTGAATAACAATGTCTGTTATCTTTTAAAATAAGAAAAGATATGGTCAGCCAGGCACGTGGCTCACATCTGTAATCCCAGCACTTTGGGAGGCTGAGGAGGGCGAATCACCTGAGGTTGGGAGTTTGAGACCAGCCTGACCAAGATAGAGAAACCCAGTCTCTACCAAAAACACAAAATTAGCCAGGCATGGTGGCCCATGCCTGTAATCCCAGCTACTAGGGAGGTGGAGGCAGGAGAATTGCTTAAACCCGGGAGGTAGAGGTTGCAGTGGGCGGAGATCACGCCATTGCACACCAGCCTGGGCAACAAGAGCCAAACTCTATCTCAAAAAAAAAAAAAAAAGAAAAAGAAAAAGAAAAGATATGGTGACCATGGGCTTTGTCTTTTGCTGTCTTTAGTTGCGGCTGGACTTCTCAAGGCCTCTTAAGAGCCTCACTTTCCCTGCTCTCTGACGTACACTTAGTACTTTCTCTTTGCTGATTTTTGCTTTCTCTTTTTTGCACACGCTACTCCCTTATTCTGGAATTCTATCCTAATTTAGCTTTCTTGTGTATCTCTAATTTTATTTAAAGAATCAGCTCAAATGTTGCTCTTCTGGTTGCCTTCTGGCAGGGAAGACAACCAGAATATTAACGTATTCCCTCTCTGTACTGAGGTGTTGCCTTATCTTTGCCATTGCCTTTCCTCAGCCTGTTCTAGGAGGCTGAGTACAGTGATTATTTCTTCAGCTGTGTCTCTAGTCACTTTCCTACTACGGTACACCCACTCTGTTTATATTGGACACACTCTGTTCAGGTTGACTTTGGGCTTAATTTGAGCCAGGACGAGAACTTCTTGCCATGGTTGGGGCCCATTTCTGGAGAAGAGCATGTGTAATCCTGCTCATGGGTATATGGTATGAACACCCATTCCTAGTCCTGTCATATGCTTCATGTTTTAAAACCTCTAGGCTTGTGGTATCAACTAGTCATGTGGCTAAATTTAAATTAATTAAAATGAAATAAGAATTTAAAATTCAGTTCCTCAGTTGCACTATCCACATTTCAAATGCTCAATAGTCACATGTTGCTGCTGGTTACCGTATTGGAAAACACAGATATAGCAAATTTCCATTAGTGCAGAAAGTCCTTCTTTGTTTGAAAGTCTCGCTCAGTCACCAAGGCTAGAGTGCAGTGGCATCATCTCTGCTCACTGCAACCTCCGCCTCACAGGCTCAAGTAATTCTCATCCCTCAGCTTCCCGAGTAGATGGGACTACAGGTGTGCACCACCGCGCCCAGCTAATTTTTGTATTTTTAGTAGAGACAAGGTTTCGCCACGTTGGCCAGGCTGGTCTCGAACTCTTGGCCCAAGTGATCCACCCGCCTCAGCCTCCCAAAGTTCTGGCATTAAAGGCATGAACCACTGTACTCAGCACAGAAAGTTCTATTAGAGAGTCCCGCACTAGACTTTTCAAATTTTTGAGAGAAAAGGTACCTTTTTTCCCTTGCTACTCATAATGTTGTCCCAGGACCAGCAGCAGCTACATCACTGGTTGCTTTTACAAAACTGCAGAATCTCACAGCTACCAAATCAGGACTACCGAGTCAGAAACTGCACTGCATAAAGATCCTCAGATGATTTGCGTCTGAAAGGTTCACACCCTTGAAAGTCACGTATTACTGCCTTAAGGATCACTAATTTCAGCGACCTCTCTCCAGATAGTTTCAAGGTTTTCAAATATGTCTGTACAATGAAAGCTCTCGAAGGGCCTTAAAAACTGTAGATATTTGATTTCGTCCTCAGAGTTTGTGATATAATTGATTTGAAGCATGGTTTTGGTACTGGGAGCTTGAAAATATTCCCAGGTGATTCTAATGTGCAGCCAGACTTGAAAACCACTGTTTTAGAAACAAGACAGAAAGGCTCAGAGAAAGAACGTGATGGATATATGTCACTAGTCATAGCTTCCCTTATTTTCTAACTCAGAGTCTAGTGCTCATTCTGCCACACCATACAGTCTCACCTCACCCTCAATGGGCTAAATTCTGGAGAAGCACTCTGGACTGATCAAATTTTTTCCTCCATCTTTCTCCACTTGAAGCAGTCACTCTGATATCCCCTAGTAGAGCTAACACAGGGACTGCACTGTAATTGCTTGTTAATGTCACACTGGTAGCTGATGAGTTTGCCATCTATGGAAGCCTGCCTTTAACGGCCAGTGCTGGGTGTGCAGGGCTTGCCACTCTCCTGGTGGCGATCAATACTCTATTATGGAACCAACCGGCTGGCAGACACCATGGGGGCCTCACCTTTTGCCTTTAGAGGCACTGGCTCTGCAAACCAGAGTCACGAAGGCTGTGGGTGAGGGAGCCGCTAATGAGCCCAGCAGAGCCACACCATGCCACTGTGGCAAGTCTGCGTGCAGGGGGACAGCAGCACTGGCCATTGCCCTGCACATTAAGAAGGCCAGTAGGCTAGGCATGGTGCATCACAGGGACAGGATGGACCATGTCCCTATGATGTCCAGTCAGCTACATCCTCCCCTGCAGTCAGCCTCAAATGTGTCCTATAAGAAACTGCTGGAAAAGCAAAAGAAAACAGAATTCACAGATACTATCCATTCCCTCTGCTCACCCTCTTTTTCTCTCTCTGAATTTTCCTCATTGCAGGTAAAATGGAGCAAAGGGCAGAAATGCAGCAATTGTAACAACGATAATAACCAGTAGCCTATTTTTATTGAGAGCTTAGAATGTTCCCGGAAGTCGGCTAAGCTCTTTCATTCATTTTATTACTTAATTCTCACAACAATACTAGATGTTGGAGGTAGATTTTACCAAGGAGGAAACTCAAGCTCAGAGAAGTTATATGACTTGTTCAAGGCCACACATCTAAGAAGTGATAGAGCTAGAATTTGAGCTACACCTGTCACTCCGCAAAACCCATGCTCTTTACAACCATGTAGATCAGTTTCCCAAAATGCATGCATAAGGTCTTGGGGCATCACTCATGTGGAGAAAAGCCTGCTGGAAAGACAGCATTTTAATCACTACGGGTGTTTCACTGTAGCAATTTTTTGTTCTATTTTTAAATGTTAGGATATAATTTATAAACATACGTTGTGCTAATTTTATAGATGCCACTTGAGGATTTTTCTTTGGCAGGTATATATATCTGTGCAACCACAACTGAGTCAAATATATAAAGCATTTCCACCATCCAGAAGTCCCCTCAATGGTCCATCAGTCTCCACATCAAGAGATAATATAATTTCTATCAACACAGATTAATTTGCTTGGTCTTAAATTTCATGTAAACGGAGTTATATAGTACATACTATGTGTCTGGTTTCTTTTGCTTAATTTAAGATTCACCCATGTTGCAGCATACCTGAGTAGTTTATTCCCTTTTATTGTTGTATACTACTCACTCTATGGATATATCACCATTTATTTTCCACCATCCTCATGATAAGCATTTGGATTGGTTCTCCATTAGAACCAACTGCTCCCTCCCTTCAGGGTAACCTTGGCCAAAGCTCTCAGTTCCTTTCTCTACCTGGCCCTCAGACTCCAGGTTCCAGTGAATATTCTTTCCATTTGTCCCTTCCAGCCTTGAAGTATAAATGTGTAATGGACCCTGGGGTACTGCAATATTCTTAAGGTTTCCTGAGGTCCTGTTCATACTTGGCAAATAGTGTCTTTTCTTCTCTTTTTTTTTCTCTTTTCTTTTCTTTTTATTTTTTCTTTCTTTTTTTTTTTCTGTAAATTCCCATTGGGGAGGACAAGATTTTATCTGATATGGTATTACCACCTCCCCAAATCCTAACACTCCTCACCACTTCTTTCCACTCAGTTGCCAGCAAAGTATCTTGCAGAAGGGAGGGTTACAAAATTGTGGGCCGATAGATGGACTGCTGAATGAGAAACTAGAGTCTGATTAAAGTATCTGAAACTAAAGCTGATGAGTTTCCTACAAGTAGCTCCTCAGAGGAATCATTGTTTTTAATTTGTTTCTCCCAAGGCAAGCTGAGAAGCAGACTGAGGCCATTGGCATTCGCGGCATGGAAGCCAGAGACAGGTTTTCACAGAGCTTTGTGAACGAAGATGAGCAAAGAGATTGCTGTATTTCCTCACCTGGAAAATGAGTATAATGCTACCAGGCCAGCCCCAATCCACAGACGTGTTGTAGAGTAGTGGATGTTAAAGCAAAATGCCTCTTAAATCATAGAGGATCTTTGCCATTCATTAGGATTATAAACAAAATTCTCAAATCTGCTATTACAGTTGAATTGCCCAAAGCACATTCTTTGAGATTCTCAGCGCACATGTCTGCCACCACATCAGCCTGAGAACTGCTGCTGAATAGCCACAGCTCTTGGCACATCCCAATGCACATTAACTAGGAGGTTATGGAATGTAAGAGTTCGCAGGAAAGCATCTGAACTGTGTGTCTTCCATTCAGTTCTCTGATGGCTTGCTCTGTTCCCCAGAAGACTGACCTGTATGGACCAATCAACAGGTTCCCACGTCTCCAGTGTCTACTTGGGTTCAGACGAGGGTGAGCACCAACAGAAAACTGAAGGGAGTAGGCGAGTGGAGTTGAGAAGGTGACTCACTTGCTCCCTCCCTGCAGGGCAACCTTGACCAATGCTCTCGGATCCTTTCTCTAACTGACCTTCTTTGACTCCAAGTTTCAGTAAATGTTTTATCCACTTTCCCCTCCTAGCCTTGATGTATAAATCTATACTAAGCCCTGGGGTACTGCAATATTCTTAAGGTTTCTTGGGGTCCTGTTCACACTTGGTAAATAGTGCCTTTTCTTTTCCCTTCCCTTACCCTTACCCTTCCCCTTTCCATTTCACTTCCCCTTCTCCTCCCCTCCCCTTCTTCTTCTTCTTCCCTTCTCTTCCCTCCCCTCCCCTTCCCCTGTCCGTCCTTCCTTCCTTCCCTCTCTCTCCTTCCCTCCCTCCCTTCCTCTCTCCCTCTCTCCTTCCTTCCTTCCTTGCTTCCTTCCCTCTCCCTCCCTCCCTCGCTTCCTTCCCTCTCCCTCCCTCCCTCTCTCCCTCTCTCCTTTCTTCCTTCCTTCCTTCCTTCCTTCCTTCCTTCCTTCCTTCCTTCCTTCCTTCCTTCCTTCCTTTCCTCCCTCCCTCCTTCCTTCCTTCCTTCCATCTCACTCTGTTCCCCAGGCTAGAGTGCAGTGGTACAACCATAGCTCCACAGTGTCTTTTTAATACTTCCTTCAAAGTACCCTAATTTTTGCACCTATTGCCTACTAAGAGCCTGACTGGCACATCAATCTGCCCAGATTTCCAAAGCCCTGTGTCCAACATACCCAGTGATAATCTCCCTCTCCTTTATTTTTCTTTCTTATTTCCTGGGAGAATCCTATGAGATTTGTGAGGAATCCTGGCATTTATGCTCTTTTTTCTCTATACACCAACTGCAATGCTTTTGAACCCAGGTTTTCTTTCTTTCTTTTTTTCTAGAATGCTTAAGTGCTACAGACATGAGACAAATGCCCATCGACGATAGACTGGACAGGGAAAATGTGGCACATATACACCATGGAATATTATGCAGCCATCAAAAACGATGAGTTTGTGTCCTTTGTAGGGACATGGATGAACCTGGAAACCATCATTCTCAGCAAACTGACAGAAGAGCAGAAGATCAAACACCGCATGTTCTCACTCATAGGTGGGTGTTGAACAATGAGAACACATGGACACAGGGAGGGGAGCACTACACACTGGGGTCAGTTGGGGGGAAATAGGGGAGGGACGGTGGGGGGTGGGGAGCTGGGGAGAGATAGCAAGGGGAGAAATGCCAGATGTAGGTGATGGGGAGGAAGGCAGCAAATCACACTGCCACGTGTGTGCCTATGCAACAATTTTGCATGTTCTTCACATGTACCCCAAAACCTAAAATGCAATAAAATAAATAAATGGGGAAAAAAAAACTGTTTCTATTTTACTAAAATGCAGAATAAAAGCTGACCATGGAACTGTCCCAAGCTTCTGTCTGGAGATGGCCCTCCTGGGTCAGGGATGGAGTCACTACAGGGTACTCGTCCTGGGTGACTTAGAATTTCGAACCTTGGCCTCAGGTTGTAACCTGGGTACTCCAGGATTAGATTAGGCTTTTCTGAGTGGAACGCTGCCATTTCAACCATTCTAAGGCGTCAAAGTTCTTATCGATTAACTACAAGAAATGACTTCCAAAAGCTGGTGTGATCAAGTCTAATCCTCTTGTTTAATGACCACATTGCTTTCGCTATTTCATTCTGTTCTTCCGGGGTGATTTAAATGATAAAATATCTTAAGAAGAAAATCTTATTGAAAAAATACTATTTTGACAAAACACTTGTCACAAATAGGTGAGTTTATCCTGGCTTCTTAGGGAAAGGAGGCTTGGAGCATATTTAATTGTGTTAAGAGAACCTATTTTGCTTCTTTTCCCTTTCTACTTTTTCCCCACTTGTAAATTTGGTCCCCAAACCATGCAGCTTTTACATTCGAAGTGCACATATTTCACCCTCCCTTTTCCCCTGTTGCTAGTGGCCTAGGTCAGGATCCTATCATCTCTCATTCTGATCTGCAGAAAAGCTTGTAAATTAATCTCTCAGCAACCAGTCTCCCTGATCTAATTCATTCTCCCTAATGTCATCAAGTATTCTTCTAAACCATAGAAACACTTATGCCACATGTCTTTTCAGAAATTGGCATTCTAGAGCTTCTGACAAGTCCCTATATTCCTCAAGGCCCCTGCCTCTGGAATTCTGCTGTCCTAGAAAGAATCCAGCATTTTTCAGTCATCAAATAGGGGGTGCATCTTTATCCTGCAACATCTTATTTTAGGATAGAGGACAGAACATCACCAGCATAGTGGGGTAAGAAACGGTGACAGGGTGCAAAGGTCCTATTCATGGGGTCGTGTAGGAGGCAGTGGGGCTCTATCTGCCCAATGGCACTAATGAAATGTTCTCAGAGTTATTTTGCAAGTAGAGTAGATGTCACTCAAGGCTGCATCTGCAAAAGGGAAAACTGACCAAATAAATATTTGATGGGGTCAGGACATTGCCACATAATATCCCTATTTTATGGAAAATAGTACTCCTGCATTTCACTGATGAGGAAACTGATGTAAAGAGAGGGTAAATAATCTGTGGCTGTGTGGTCACCCAACATCTAATGGTCTCAGATGAACTTAGATTTTCATCACGATGGACACAAAGCAGTCAGAGGCAGAGAATTATTCTTTGGTTCCATTCCCTGCTTCCCTTAGATCTTTTGCTTGATTTCCATTCCATCTGGCTAGTGCCTACTTTCATGTCAGCTTTATAATGTGTGGACTCTTGGTCCCACTTAAGAACTGTTGAGCTGTATGCATGCTGGGCTGCCAGATCCAGGAGGGAGGAACGCTACTCAGATATTTACCCTCCAACTTTGTGCACAGGCACAGATGCCTGTGGAATGTGGATGGGAAATTCCTGATGGAGACATCCGTGCTGGCTTGAGCCATCCAGTTAGAACCAACATTTAAAGCCACCTGAAGTTCAGAAACTTCAGACAAAGCTGGTTTAAAGAAATCAGAGATAACATACTTTTTTCCTAAGCAAAGAAAGGTAAACATTTTCTGTATAATTTCCTGCTCTTGTATGGCTTCTTCATTCACTGTATATTGAATGCCTAATGAATGTCCAGCTGTGTTCTGGGGCACAGACACAAAAATGGCTGTTTTCATCTCACTGAGGAACTACTAGTGGTCTAGTGAGAAGGACACAAATGATTGCAATGTGGTGTGATTAGCACTATAATTGATGGGCATATAGGATCCTCTGGAGAACAGAGGAATCAGGAAGGAGGGGAAGTGGAGCAGCAATTCTTGAGTGGTTCTGAGTAGCAACCCTGTGCTGTTGTTACACATGTTCTGTTTAATCTTCCATCACTGCTGGAGAGACAATATTATTTTCCCTTGATTCTCAGAAAAGTAAGGCAATCTTCCCAGGGTCCCAAATGTAGGATTAAGGGCTCTGACGAAGTGACATCTGCAGGGTTCTAAGGTTGCAAGGTTCTTCTTAGCTGGCCTTGCTGGAGGGGCTGTGATTGTGCTCTTCACAGGTAGGCCGTGTTGAAGGCAGACTTGGAATGTACCAGCCTGAGAGGAAGGAAGGACATTCCAGGCAGCAGGAGTCTAAGCCTTGAGAAGTCAGAGTCCAGGCATCAAGCGATCATTTAAAAATGACCAGTCCTTCTCTGTGTCTAAAGAGAGGGTCAGAAAGAAGGGGTGATAGAGGGAACTAGCAATGCAGGTGGTGTCAGCTTTTTACATGCCATGGTGTCCTTTTTGTGCTAGAAAACAGGCTGTCGATTTGGAATGTTCATTTGTTTGCTTTGTGTTAGCAATTTACTTTCTATACTTTCCTCCCAACATTTAACAAAATGAAGTATACAATGAAAGCCCACAGGCCAACGGGAGCAAGAGAGGCAACGGGAGGGAAGGGGAGGGACAGCGGTCGGGCGGTGGTGCGGGAGGATGGTAAGGGATAGCACCCGGAGAAATGCCTGATGTAGATGATGGGGGTGGGGGGTGGGGGCATGGAGATAGCAAACCGCCATGGCATGTATGTATCTATGCAACAATCCTGCAGGACGCAGGATGTGCACATGTACCCCAGAGCCCAAGGTGCAATTAAAAAAAAAAAAGAGAGGCAATACAAGAGGAAAAACACCCCAGATTTGGATTCATAGACTAGCTTTGTTTCTTTGATCCACCATTTAAACCTACATAAACTGTAGGCTGTTATTTGACCCCTTTGAGGTTTAGTGTCCTCACTTGTGGAGTGCTGACGGTTTTTTAGTCTTACTAATCAAGCCTGGGTATCCAACAGCATCATAGATATGGGCTCACCATGCAAACTCTAACATGCTGGGCAAACACTAATTTCTCAGCTTTGGGTATAATAGTAGCATATACATCAAAGGAGCACTCTTCTCCTTGATTGGTTTTCCACCAGAATAAGAATAAAATTGGCTTTTGTGTCTTATCCGTTTTTTTTTTTTTTCCCTGCAATTGCTTTGCCAAAGTTTTTCTTCTGTTCCTCAGGCCAGTTGTAGATGGCCTTGTGCATCCTTTGAAAAAAGACCAGGCCAGGAAGCCAAACTGTTTCTGATGTGGTAGAATCACTTGAAATGGAGAGACAGATAGGAACGTGTATGTGCCTCACCTGTTCTGTGAAGAAGGTATGAGTATCTCTGGCTCACAGATAAGGAAATTGAGACTCAGAGATGAAGTAACGTGTCTGAGATCACATGGTGAGCAAGTCCTAGAGCCAGAGGCGAGCCTAGGTCTGTCAGGTTCCGATGCCTGTGTTCTTTCCACTTTTTTCTGTTGCCTGCAGCAAAAGCTCCTTTGAGCAAGTCGATTAGGCTGTCAGCTAAATTCAAGCCCAGGGTTGAGGCGGAAGTTGACACAGGGTTATGAGTGTTCTAGCTAAGACTTTGTGGAGGCTTTTAACAGCCAATCTTCAGAATACAACCCCCACCCCGAGCCAGTTGAGCTCAGCTTGGGGTGTAATGAACTAACAGCTTCCAGAATGTGAATGCTTCTCTCGTTGTCTCCAGGAGACAGCAGAAAAGCAAGTCAGAAAGGAGGAACCAAAAATCCACTGAGAGGAGATTTTGCCACTTGGACTGATTCCTGGAATATTACTGTCAAATAAGGAAAAGACTGATAACGTTTTGAGGGGTGTGTGTGTGTGTATACAGTTTTTTTTTTTTTTTTATAGAGACAGGGTTTCACCATGTTGATCAGGCTGATCTTGAACTCCTGACCTTGTGATCCGCCCACCTCAGCCTCCCAAAGAGCTGGCATTTTAGGCGTGAGCCACCGCGCCCGGCTGTGTGTATACAGTTTTAAAGGAAGTCTTATGAAAGAACATCAGATTCAAGACTCATACAAGAAATGCCTTCAGTTTGGTGAGACCATACTTGCAGCCTGGAGGTGCTTTCACTATTGGAGGTGTCTGCAGGTAGCGCACCTGTCCAGTGGGAATGCTCTGTCGAGAGGCACTAGTTCTCATCTGGGCTGATCTTGCCCACGGCTCTCTTCCCAGAGCAGAACGGGGGAAGCTGAACACCTGCAGGATATCTTGGGAATGACAAAAAGCTACAGCTGTCCCATCTGAGCCAGGAGCCTGGCAAGCACTTGGAGCACACATTATTTATGTCAGCGATCTCTGTCAGCGTCACATCTGGGGATAAAGGATCAAACCCCAACAAATTTAATTAAGGCTCATCATGTAGATGAAATAGAGATGCTAGACTAGGCAATTTGTAATGGTTAGAAAATGCCCTTCTAAGCCCATCGAATGCATTGGCTTCTTGGCATCTCCCAGAAAAAGCTCTCACCAGATACACTCCAGAGAGATGACACCTTTCAGAAGTTCAGGGACCACATAAAGGTTGGTGATGGATGCTTTCCTCAGGGGCGATTATGGCTCTTTAGTCTAATAGCTCTCCTATTCATACCATATTAAGGGCTTAATATGAACTGAAATGGTTCTGCTGGTAGCTTTAAAAGCTGACGCAAACTTAAGGGCTCTTTAGAAAACATAATATCCATGGGAAAATAGATGGCATAAAAGCATAAACAAAACACAGCTCACCAATGCATTGATATAGGCCAAACTGGTATTACAGCCTGCTGGGAAAGTGGGCTCATTCCTGGTAGTGACACTTGTACATTCTGGGGGTAGGTCGGGAATCAGGAGACAGAGAATGTCTTCTTGTTGGGACTTGCTGGTAGGACTTATGTAGGGCATGCCAAACCCTTCCCTTATTAACTATTTGACTCTTCCTACAGGCCCAAACATATTACCTGGGCAGTTGAGAAACGAGAACAGTTGTGGGACAAAGAGTGCATTGTTAAACTGCAGAGTTGCACAGTTATTGCCCGGAGCGCCAGGTTAAAGGAAACTGAACTGTGGCGTTGGCTGGCACTGTCTGTACACACAGCCCAGTCTAAGGCCCCAGTCCTGAGAAACTTGCTGGGTTCCTGCCCTTTGATTCAGAGAAAGCAGCTTTCCAGCTGGGGCCGACTCCCTCCCCCACATAAAATAAAATAAAGTCAATAGCACATAAAAATTCTTTGTACTTTTCTCAGTGCCTTTCATCTGCTGAGCTCAAAGGACGATGTGGGTATTAACTCTGGCTACGCCTCTTAGTGGTAGGAGGAGAGTTTATTCGTGCCTCTGTTTTATGGATGGGGAGCTGAGATATGGAGAGGTTAAGCAATTTGACCAGGGTCACTCAACTGGTCAGAGATGGAGCTGGGAGAGAAGTCAGGTTTTATAATTCCAGACTAGTGCCCCCTGCAGGCTACATGGAACAATGCAGCTGCTAAAAAATGCTGGAGGGCTGTGGGAGTGGAATCATGCAATAAGAGCAGGAAAAGAAGCTTGTAATCATTTGGATGACGCCTTCATTTCCCAGATGAGGAGAACGAGGATGGGAAAGTTGATGTAATTTGCCAAATTCAAGTAGATAGTTAATTACAGAGTAGAGTCTAGAATTTTGGCTCTTGACTTCCAGTCCAAGATGCTTTCCTCTTTGCTCTTGGGGGTCTATTTTGAAACCTCCCCCTTAGTGTCTATACAGTTTTGCAAACTTTAGCATACCTAGCAATTCAATTAGTGTTCAAGAAATGTTTGACGATCATTTGATAGTCTCATACTAGCTTTCTTCTTCTCTGACTTGTATTCATTTTTCGGCTATCAGGTCAAGACTCAGAACATCCAGAAAAGTTCACCTGATCACCTCGGAACTGCTAGGGCCTCTATTATTTGAATCCCACATTTGGCCCTGGAATCAGGGATTATTTCCTACTCTAAGTCTTTCCTGCTTCTCCTCTTTACTAATCAACCCGACAGGCTATGTTTCTACAACCCTTGTACCTAACTCTCCCCCCGCACAAGAAACATTTGGCTATAATCTTTGATGTACTTTTATCTTTTCTCCACAAGGCCCTATCTATGAATTGAATCACATGACATTAAAACAATGCTGAGTTGCAAATTTAAACACCTTTTTTAACAAGTGAAGGAAAAGAGTGGTGAAATAATTTTTCCAGGGTTTCATTGCTAGTGAATCACTTAGGAGGCAAGCCTTTTAAACTGAAATTTTGTGCTGTCTCTTTTGAGGGCATCAACCATGTTTTTTTCACAGCTCTCTCTCCTTCACAGGAACTAGAATGATGGTGATCACTTATGACATGGTTGGTTTGAAAGGAAGTGGTTCAGAACCCATCCTCTGCCACTATTTATGATGAACCATAATTTTTGTTGTATCTATCTGCCTTCTATGTCATGTGGGTGAATATTCACACGTGGGTGAATGTGTGTGTTCCATACCTCCACAAAGCCTTTCATCTAGTTGAATGTATCTTCAAATTTCTGCTTTTATTGCAAACTATGGAAAGTACATAAGACAGTGATTATTCTTGGGAAGATTTTCCCAACTGTCCCTTTCACCATGAGATTCTAACATGCCCTCCATTCTTTACTAGCTGAGGATCATTGGGAAGAGGTGTATTACTTCAAGTATCCCAACTGATATAACAAATAAATTCCACATACATAAAGGCTCACACTTATCAGAATTTTCTTTCTTGTTCAACATAACAATTCTGAAGATGGCTGAACATGTTGTTGGGTGATTCTACTCCATGTGTTCGTTGAGGACCTAAACTGATAGCCATTCTTAAATTTGCTTCCGAGACTGCAATGGTGATTTTAATCTCAGCTAGCCAAAAGAGCAAAGGGGCTTGAAGAAGCATGTGTTGGAGATTCCAGGGCTAAGCCTGGAAGTCACATGTCTCAAAAGTCACATCGCTACATCTTAACTCTAAGGAGACTGGGAAATATAATTCAGGTATGTACCCAGGAAGAAAAGAATAAATTTCTTCAGAGCTCAAATCACTGATATCATTGCTCATATGATATTATATATATATGACATCTATGTCGTATGATAAAGGATATTACAATGCTATGTTGGTAGCAACTTTTTCATTCATTTAATTTTTTTACTCATTTATTTTACTAATAAACTTGGCTATTAATTGAGAGGCTATTGGGTGGTAGGCATGACAGTTATGCAACAGGCAAAAGCGGACAAAGTACTTGCCTCCAGGGAGCTCATGGACAAATACAGAAACAGTCATAATTCAAATACTTTCATAAATCAATGTACACTTATATTTCTGCAGGTGCTTGTTTTGAAAGAGAGGCATCTACTGTGATGAGAGCTTATAACAAAAGCTTGTGACTTAGCCTGGGTGAGTCAGGGGTGATTTTCCTGAAGATGTGTTTTCTGAACAGAAATCTAAAGGAAAAGTAGGAGTTAACCAATCGGTTGAAGGGCGAGAGCCAGGAAAAAGGTTTCATTGACAGTTCCAAATAAAGTTGGGTCTAATATACAAGGAAATTTCTGTACTGAGAAGGGGAGGCGGTTAGGGATGCTACAAACACATAATTTAATTTTGTCCAGTGATCATTTAGTCTTGAATGAAACCAACTGCCTATTTTTACTCAGCTAGTGGCTTTGGCAGTGACCAGGGGTAAGGTTGTCCTGGTGTGGACAGTCCATCTAAGTTAGGGGAGGATGAGCAATCTACCTGACCAACTACCTGAGCGTGATGTCAATGGACCTTCTTTGGTTCAGAGGAGTTCCTGTTTTGGTGACCGCAATAATGCTCAGCTGAGGTTAGTTAGGAATCGCTGGTGTACTGAAGGTTAATCAAATATGTTACTGCCTGGCCTCAGGCTGTTCTGCTACCTGAATCAATAGAGAAAGTCTTCAGTTTGCTCTTCTTGTGTGTGTGTTTTTGCCATGGTGCTCTGGTCGTGTCAATATTCCCTCTACTACACCGTGTTGTAGCATGTCAGGACAATATCCTACAATAACAGGGTACAGGAAGTCTGGCACAATACAAGGGAAAAGTAAGCATGAGAAAAAGAGGAAGATGCACAAAGTCATTTATTTGCAAGATAATGAGCAGGTTAGACATTTTTATTTTTGGAGGTTGCTTGTTTCCCAGGGCTAACACCCTGCAGGTAGCAGAGCCCCATGTACTGTTTAAAATGAGGTGTGATCCTATCATGACTATAACTTGATATATATGTTTTAAAGGCACAACCTGCCAAGAAAGATATTAATGAGCTATTGCACCATTTGTTCTGCTGTGGCTTATACATAAATGCTGAGTCCAAATGAGATTCCTTGGGGGTTTGAGATTTAGGCTGGAGAAGAATTACCCACATAAGCTGAAATTTTTTGCACACGTTCTGTGGTGGGAATAACAAAGTTTATTTTAAAAGTGCAGTTGGTCAGGCTACCTTTTCTACAGATAGATTTAGTCTAATGGAGTGAAATATTAATGATTCATTTAATCTTCCTGGCTTTCATCTGTGTCTATGAACTGAGAGCACGTGAGCAAGTGAGACTTTTGAAGTCTGCTGAGCTGACCAAAAGCAGACGAGGAGCCCCTTTCTAACTGTTGAGTGTCACTAATGTTTTGAAGGTGCTGGTCAGGCAGGGTGAGAGCCAAACGTGTGTCCCTGGCTTCTGAAACTTTGGCTTTTCGCTGCCGCCTTCCCTTGGTAATAGAACTAGGATTTTTTTTTCTCCTAAGAAGCTCTTTTTTTTTTTCCTTCTTCTTTTTTTTTAAATTTAAGACACTCTAATTTGAATTTATACCAACTCAATTTCAATAACATACAAAATCTCTGCTTCTGTACAATGCCATTCTCCCCACTTTTGTTATTAATGTCACAGATTACATCTTTATACACTGTGAGTGTGGCAGCATAGATAAGTAATTTGTTATGTATTTGTTTTAAAATCGTGTAATAAAACATAGAGTTTCAAATTAAAATCACATAATATTAGCTTTTTTTTTCCTAAACAACACAGATTCATTTATAGTTCTGGAGATGAGAAGTCTGACACAAGTCTCACTGGTCGAAATCAAAGTGTTGGCAGGGCTACATTCCCTTCTGGAGGCTCTAGAGAATTTGTTTTCTTTCTCTTTCCAGCTTCTAGAGGCTGCCCACATTCCTTGGTTTGTGGAGTCTTCTTCCATCTTCAAAGCCAGCAATGTTGCATCTCTGTAACCATTCTTCCAAAGTCACATCCCCTTCTGACCACAGAAGGGTTCTCTGCTTTTAAGGGCCTGTATGATTAGATTGGGCACACTTGGATAATCTGGGCTACTCTCCTCATCTTTTTTTTTTTTTTAATATATTAAGTTCTGGGCTACATGTGCAGATCGTGCAGGATTGTTACATAGGTATACACACGCCACCATGGTGATTTGCTGCATACATCCCCCTGTCATCTATATTAGGTATTTCTCCTAATGTTATCCCTCCCCAATGCCCCCACCCCCTGTTACACTCAGAAGCTCTTTCCTAGGCAAGACATGAAATCAGAACTTCCCAATTTTACTCACTTGTAATTTGCCTACACTCATCTAAACAAAGCAATCATCATATGTGAAAGGACAGGTTTGAAAGGCTAGAAACTTAGTACTAACACACAATAATGCAATTATTACCATTTAAAATATTCTTCCACACACTACGGTCAAATGCCTCCTGGGGCATGGTGGCCACTCTTTGGAAAACACTGTGCTAAAGGTGTCAGCAAAAACGTGCCTAGAATAGTGAAAGTGATTCCTTTTCATAGTTGTAAATATATTCCAGTGGAACATTTGACAACTGAAGTCACTCCATGGCCCCAATTCACTTCTTCCTTCTTTCTTTCCTCCCTCCTCCTTTTTCTTGCTTTCTTTTATTTTTCTGAGCTTTCTTCCCTCTGTCCTCCCTTTTTCACCGATTTATTTGTAGTTGCCAAAAATGATACCACATTTATCGTCACCATAGACCTTGAGTTTCTTGTATGCTTCTTGTGAGCAGGGACCACATGATATCATATTTGTCATCACCATAGATGGTTGAGATTAGTTTCTTGTTTGCTTCTTGTGGGCAGGGACTACGCATGAGCTATGTGGTATCCTCAGAAGCTGCTGTAATGCCTAGCCGAGGGAAGGACTTCAAAAAGGCTATGCTGGGTACATAGACACTGTCCCTGAAGTCACATCACTCTGGACTTAATAGGAGAAGTGGACTGTAAACCAGAAGTAGCAAATTCTGGCATCTGGGCATGCATAGACCTCAGCAGTGAGACAAATTGATGAGGAGTGGTCTTTGGGTCCTTTATGAAAGAGACTGGAGTTCCACCATAAAGAACAAACAGTTGAATGAGAAGGACATTCAAGGCAAGAAATAGCAGGAAAACCTGAAAGGGAAGGATGAGTTTAAGGGTTATGAAAAACTTGGTATGGAAGGTGAAGGTAGAGCTGGGTAGAAAATAAGAACAATAACAACAACAATAATAACAATACTTTAGCATAGTCAGCACTTAACGGTGTGCCACTAACTATTCCAAGCACTTCATAAATACTACCTTCCTTGATCCTCACAACCACCTTGTGAGGCTGAGTATTATTGGGATCTCTACTTCATGCATGAAGGATAGAAATGATGCCAGGTCGCTAAGTTAGAATGGCAAAGCTGGTGGGTTCACAGAAGCACTCTGACTTCAGATTCTGTCTAAGGACTGTGTTTCCTAGATCAGAAAATGAGAGCGGAGAAATAAAAAAAGTGCTGTGTACCAATAATTAAATATCCAATGGCGCAATTACAGATACTGGGGAGTAGGTTGGTGGTGGTAGTAAAATTTCATGATCGGAAAGATGTCATTGGGTAGGTAGCCACTCACTATTGCTCACTCCTCAGAATAGCCTGGAATGGCAAAGTGGCTTCTTTGCCAGAGAGTGGAGGCAGGTGTCGATCAGCAAACATTCACAGGCATTTCCTATGTGCCCATCAGTGAGTTAAGTATACAGAAAAGTATAGGATGCTCTCCTGCCCTTAAGCCCGATACAATCTTTGCCTTAGAAAGGAAGCAGATGAGCAGGCAGTGATTCCTCAATGTGATACAAGTCATAGTAGTTCCATAAAACCATGGTAGGTGGGGATACAGAAGAGAGAACCTGCCTGGGACATGTGTATGCACGTGTGTGTCTATGTCTTAGGCAAAACTTCACAGAGGACACACCAAGGAAGCCGAATCTGGAAGGATGAATGAGAGTTTGATGGAAGAGAAATAGAAGTGTTTCTGGCAAAGAGAACGTTGTGAGAGAAAGCAGTGTTGTAAGAGGGCAGGAAGTGTTTGGGAAAGAGAAGTTTAGTTTGGCTGTGTGTCCAGAATGATGGTTGGCACATAGTGGATGCTTCAACGTTTTCAATGAATGAGTGAAAAGATAAATGAATGGCATCAGTGGTAGAGGAGATTAAGTGGGATCATTGATGACGGTCCTGGTAGGCATGGCCATAGAGAGTGGTCTTTATCTTGTAGGCAATGTTTTTTGAACAAAGGAAAAATCTAATCAGATTTATGGATGAAAAAAGCCATTCTTGCAGCTGTTTTGAGGGCAGAATTGAAGTGGTGAACTTTGCAGTGGTCTAAGTAAAAGAGGCAGCGGGGATCAAGAGGAGGAAAAAGATTTGAAACTTGTGGGGAAGAATTCAAAGGAGGGCAGGGAAGACAGGGTGAGGGAGGTGTGGAAGTCAAAAGCAGTGCTTGATCTCATTAAGTATTGGTCGTAAAGTATGGACCAGAGCATTTGACACTTGACCCAGTGTCTTACCTACGGACCTATGGGAAACAAAGCCTTCTACTGGGCTTATACGGTGTCATGTGTCACCATTCATGTATCAAACAGGAAGCCTTAATTGGAGATGATTTAGAAAAGGGGTAAAGTCAGTATTGACAAAATACCAAGAAATTGACAGCGTGTGTGTGTGTGTGTCTGTGTGTGTGTGTGTATGTGTGTGTGTTTAAGGTTGGAACACTTAAGAAATGTATTTTGGCAGACGTGGAGGAACAAGGAGTCTGGGGAAATAAAACTTTTTTTTTTTTTTTTTTTTTTACCAGAACTTAGTGCTAGAGTTCATTTATAGGAAAGTGGAGTTCCTATGGAGAGAACAGGGGCCTCTTTCTCAGAGGTCTCGCTCCACCCAGCTTGCTGGGTTTTGGCAGTAGGTGAGGAAGGGCTAATACTGGGAAGGGGAGCCTTTGTGGGATGAGAGGCATCATTATTGATTAAACGTGGTCCATTGCTCTCAGGTTTTCACTATCCCCATGTGTTCTTCCTTTCAAACTGTCAGCTACAAGCAGCAAAAGGAAATTGGAACCCGTGTGATTTTTGCCTCACTGGTTTGAGCTTTGACTTTATTTATGCGTTTAATTTTCCATTTAGCAGATAATTGTTGCTTTGCATTCTGTTTCATGAAATGTCCTGGAAGTGAAATTAGATTCTGCCCTTAGATATGCAGCTCTGATTCCTGTTGACAGTCCCCATGATATCATCCCTTAAGCTGAGCTCTTTTCAAAGCTGATCAAGCTTCCACCCATAGAGTTTCTCACTCTCTTCTTTCTCTTCCATTGCAGGGTTTTTTTGGAACTACTGCAAATGGTTCACCAGTCTTTTCCAGTCTTGATCCTTTCATACCTGGCTAAATCTTCAAGCAGTCAGCCACGAGGAAGACTATTTTACAGGAGAAGAAACATGGGCTTTGGGTTGGCCATCTTGCTCTGCCACTTGGGTAAGAAGCGACATTGGGAAATTACTTAACCATTATGGCCTCTGTAAAATGGGAACAAAAAGCAACTTCTTCCAAAGATCATTGCAGTGATTTAAAATGTGATGCCTAAATAATGAAAACATGCCTAGAACCTCGTGTACAGTTAGTAAATGTCAATTATTGTCAATTTTATAACTTTTGATTGACAAAGGCTTCAGACAAAGGGGAGGGCATTGGGGGCATGGTATTTTCATGAAAGATTTCTTGGAGGTTGCTTTTCTGCAAACATTGAATTAAAAGAAGCCTTCTTTGGAGAAGAGACACTTCATTTAGATCTTGAAGGATGAAAAGATTTAGCTGGACAGAGGTGACTCCTTGGCTTAGGCTGACGTATTGAAGGCTCTATCTGGCCACTGGGTGCTGAGAGGTGTCAGGTGTATATCTGTTCTCCCCTGGAAAATAATTTCTGCTGCCAGTGCTATGCAGCTTAGCATGCTCTCCTGAGTAAAGCTTGCAGGGTTGAGGCTACACTTCCGTCTTTACCTACACCATCTCCTTCTTCTCTCATCACGTCTTCTCTTGATAGGTTTCTCCCCATCTTCTCTCAGTGAGCTCAAACACTAAAATCCTGGGCCTTAAAATACAGATATGAATTATATAGTTCATTTTTGCCATTCCTTAGACTTGCCCAATGCTTTTTTTTTTTTTTTTTGAGACAGAGTCTCACTCTGTCACCTAGGCAGGAGTGCAGTGGTGCGATCTCAGCTCACTGCAACCTCTGCCTCCCAGATTTGAGTGATTCTCTTGTCTTGGCCTCTCAAGTAGCTGGGATGGCAGGTGGCTGCCACCACATCTGGCTAATTTTTGTATTTTTAGTAAAGACAGAGTTTCATCATGTTGGCCAGGCTGGTCTCAAACTCCTGACCTCAGGTGATCCACCTGCCTTGGCCTCCCAAAGTGCTGGGATTACAGGCATGAACCACTCTGCCCAGCCTGAATGGTTTTTAAATTGTTCCCTCCCTCTCTCCTTTCCTCCTTTCCTATTTCCTTTTGCCACTTCCCTTCCATCCTTTCTGTCATGGTGATCATTTGAATATAATGACCACATCTGGCTTTAAATTCCAAGTCTGCCCCTTATAAACCATAAGCAAAATTTTCATATCTCCAAACATCTGTTTCCTTCTCTGTAAAAAGAGAAAAATAATTATATTCATAGGAATCTCAGGATGATTAAATGTACTAATATATGTCAGGCATCCATTGGCATTTCTGACCTTGAATAAAAGCTCAACAAATGCCTTTTTTAGTTACTATTCAACAAGCATTTGTTTGGTGAAAATATATATATGTATATTTAATATACACACATAGACACATATGCATATGGCAATCATATATATAAATATAATTAGAAAGGTGCAGAAGACAATTTGGAGTTGCTGAGACCATTGAGGTCCCCAAGCAAGAAGCTCCAGGGAACAGAACCTCCATGGGTTTGCTCAACCTGTACGCTCCCTGGAATGACCCTTTTACTTATACCATTTCTTTTAAAAATACTACGGATGCTGCAGGGCCTCAGCCTTGCTGCATTGCCTAAATCTCTTCTCCTGCTCCTCCTTCTCACTACAGTGCCCAGTACTGTGCCTGCAAGCAACAGAAATCTCTTACAGATTTCCACAACTGCATACATTGAGACAAAAACAAATTCCAACTCTGCGCTTATAAGGTAGTTGTCAAATTTCAGAAGACTTTATTCCATCATATCAGTGAAAAGGCTGGCAGGAACCACATTCTCCAGCATTTGCTAGTAGAACTCAGTCAATGCCGCCCCACCCTGCACACGGACTGTGGTGGTTCAGCTGAAAGAACCATTTTAAAGTAAATGGTGAGATCAGATCAAAATCAACGGTGGGGAATAACCCACATTTTATGTGAATTAATTTATAATCATAAATAAGATACACGCCATATGTAGGAAATAGCCCCTTTTCTGTTTTGTTCGCTGCTGTATCCTTTGCGGACTGCGCAGTCCTCAGCACTCAATGGTCTGTAATAAATACTAGCAAATGAGTGAATGAAGGAATGAACGGGTAGCTGAAGGAAAATAAGCTGGCTTAAACTGCTACAATTTATTGAGTGCTTATTTGCGTGCCAGAAACTTAACATACATTATTTAACCCAAAAAACATTCTGGTAGACTCTGTTATTATTTTCATTTTTCCCAATGAGGAAATTAAAGTTTAGAGAAGTTTGATCCCTATGCCAAGGCCACACAACCCGGTCTGGTGGTTTTAACCATCAGAATACACAATTAAATGCCTTGTTTTGCTCTCACCAAATGGTAAAAGAAAAAAATTAAAACTTTAACATTGCAATTTAGTCTGAAAATGATTAAAATCTCCAGTGGTTCCTCAGGTGGGCTATGGTTTCATAGTCCATAGGGTTCTGCCTCAGTTTCTCCATTTGTAACATGGAAATAATGAGGCCTGCATCCTCTCTGGGAGGTTATGAGATTTAATTAGGGCAATGGTTATAAAGATGCTTTGAAGTTAGAAAGTGCTTATTAATATCAAGGCTCATGACTATGTTTCCAAATAGGATATCCTTGCCTTTAAAGCCAGTTGCCTGGGATGAGCACCAAAGGCCCTCCCAGACGGAATGGTAGGAAACATTAGCCTTGGATGCCTAATTCAGCCCATATGGTTTTGCAGCAATTCCATAAGTAAAGAGGAGAGTGAATGATCCCATCTCTTTAACGTTCAAGTGTGGGAACATTAAGAGTTTGCTCCTTAATGATTATAACATTCAGGAATGTTGGCACCTTTTCTTCCTGACTTCACGTTATGAAACTCGGGGAGTGTTGAGTAACAGGATGTACGTTCATGCCATTTTCAGTTTCTATGGGGGTTCATTTTGGGAAACCTTCCTTCAAGCAAGAGCTTCAGTGGTTAGACACGGAACGGCCCTTTAACCTCAGGGCTATTGCCTCCAATGTGGTATAAAGGTCCTAGTTTGTGGAGTAACAGTTGGATCCTGTTCCTCATCAGTTAGGAGTCATTGTTTGCAAATGTGTTCCCCGATGGAAAAGGATTAGATGCTGGACAGTAGGGAACATTATGTTCATATTGCAAAATCTTGGTACAATCTAGTCTTGGGCTGATGGGGGATTTGATGAAACATTCTTCTTCTTGGCTGAAAATGTCATCGTAGGGCTCGTTATACTGCCATATCCTGTCCCTTTCCCCTGACACACTCCCATGCACACTGTGAGGCAAAAATTAAATACATTTTTTGGTTCTGTTGAAGTTGCCTCGGGGCTATGGGAAGACCAAGGGGTCAGATCAGAAAACTGATTTTACCTTGCTAATGTGTTGCTTGAGCAGGTTGTTTTAAATCTGTAGCCTAAGCTTTCTTATCTGATTTGGTAACCATAATGTGTAATACCTTTTGTCACCCAGGGTTTTTGTAATTATCAAATGAGTCCATAGGTCTGCTTCTATCCATCTGTCTACTGATCAATAAAGAAATGGGAGGCAATCTAGCATGAAGGCTATGATATGATTTGAATGCTGTGTGGACTTAGGAAAGTTACTTAGCCTTTATAAGTCTCAGTTTCTTCCTCTGAGAAAGAGAGATAAAAAAGACAATACCTGTCTCAGAATGTTACAAAAATCAAACGAGATGATCTATGTTGAAGGACATAGCACAAAACTTGGCACATGATAAGCTTTTAATAAATATTAGGTATAGTCATTATCCTCATTGTTAGGAGTATGATTAAAAATGATAAGATTCTATACATACAGAAAGTGTTATTGTTTAAATTTGCTATTTTGGTAGAAAGCAATTCTGAGGATTACCAATTGTTCCTTGGGAAAATGAATTATTCACCAGGTTATTGGCTTCAGCACATTTCGTCCTCAGCAGGAACAAGAGAAGTGCAAACTCTGCTGGCTGCAGCTGTGGCCCATTACAGGCGTGCACTTGAGGAAACTCAGCTCAGTGAAAACCTGATTGTAATTGTTTCTTGTGAGGTCAATGTCTTTTGCAGATTAGGATCAATGTCGAAAAGATGCTGGAAAGTGAATCTTCCCATATTGATAGCTGTCTTCTTATTTTTTCTTTATAAATGTACAAGTACGTTCATCCAGAAACTGGGATGTAAAACACACTGGGAAACATAACCAATAGTTTCAGTCACTGCTTCAATAGGAAAACAGTAAGTGTGCTAATAAGATAAACCAAAATTGCAAAAGAGTAGGTTTTCCTTTTCAGTGTGGTTTCCTGATACCTAGAGGAAGTAATGCATGCCAACAGAACATCAGAGTCACCTATGTGGATCTTTAATAAATATGCAGAGGTCCAGCTATACCCCGTAAGCTTCTGATTTGTAGGTCTGCGGCGAAGTGCAGGACGTTTGTGCTTTTGTTTGTCTGTTGCAACTCCATGTATGATACTTACATGAGAAACACTGAAAGGGAAGACAGCAGCATCCTAACTGAACAGAACTCAATCACTAATTTAATAGTTCAACTCAATATTTTGCCTTGACTATATCTCCATTTGATGGTGCAGATCTTGTTTTCTAGCTCTTATTTTAAAACTGAGTTTTTCTTTCTGTTTCAGCCTATCTGAGCTACAGAGAAGGAAATGTGGTTGTGGAAAGGGAACAGGTGGCAGGAACATAGAGATGGAACAGAGAACCCTGATTAGAATGCACAGACTACTTTAAAGAAAGTGAAACAAGATTATATTTTTGAAACCCAAAAGAGGCAAGGAATTTTGAAGAGTTTTCAGATAATGAATATGCAGCTACTGAATTATGAAAGTCTGTTACTTTACTCAGTTGTGATTAGTAAGATAAAATCTGCTTAAAATAAAACACATAAATGCATATTCCCCAAGCGTTTTCAAGAAAAAGAACAGAAGAATCAGAGTCTATAAATGTGATTTCCCTGCAGAACCCAGTGGGCTGTCTGTTTACAGGTATCGTTGACATTCTCCAAGATGGCTTCATCAACACTGCTCACTTCAAGAGGTGGAGTCTTAAATCTAGGCTGACATTAGTGATTTTTTAAGTAGAATGTGGCAGAAATGGCATTCTGGGACTTTCAAGGCTAGGTCATAACAAGTCTTACAGTGTCTGCCTGAATCTTTTAGAACACTCACTTCTGGGAAGCCTCAGAACCCAGCTGCCATGCCAGGAGAAACCCAAGTGACATGGAGATGGCATGTGTCGTTTCTCTGGTTGACAGTCTCAGATGAATAACTAAACTCTGCCACAACAGCCACATGAATGAGCCATTTTGAATGTTTCTGTTCAACCTAGCCCTTGGGTGACTGTAGCCAGGCCAGCATTCCAGCCAACACCATGTGGACCAGAAGAATCACCCAATCAACTTCTGGAATTATGAGAGAGAATTAACTGCTTTTCTAAGCTATGAAGTTTGGGGCTGGTTGTTAATGCAGCTATAGATTATTGAAAGAACCTACTCACTATCCTGTATTTGCAAGTAATGTGGAGATACGAAATCGGTTGACTATGCATATTTGTCTCTATCCACACAGCCAGACAGCCAGCCAGCTGCTCTTCCACCCACCATGCTATCTATACAACTATTTCTTAAGAACTTACTGTACATCTACTATGAAAAGGGAAATGGGAAACACAATTTTATTCTTTCATATTATTTAGAATTTACTATTGCCAGATATTGATTAAAGAGCTGTGGACAAACAGGCAGGCAAATGAGTTGAAATCAAGGGAATAAGACAGGTATGGTACCTGTTCACACTCCAGTGGAGGGGGTGGGGAGGTGAAAAGCACAAATATATTTAAATAAATAACTGGTGTCATTTAAAAGAGTGCTACAAAGGAAATATAATACGGCTATGGGATAAAATTTGCCTAAGGTACCAGCTAAGTGTCAGTTGTACAAAGGATTGTTGAAGAAGGGTTCTCTAAGAAGTGACATTGAATGGCAAAAAGACAGCTGTGTAAAGAGCTGGGGTACAGAACACACTTTTAAAAAAGAATAAACAGGATAAAGTTCTTGAAAAGGGAGTAAGCTTGGTATGGAGGAGAAACGGAAAAAATGCCAGTGTGGTTGGCTCATTTTAATAAGGACAATGGGAGAGGAAAGCATGGAGAAGTAAGAGGGAATACGACCATGTAGAAATACAATTCAGAACATACCGGGGAGAGCTTGTCCGATTTTAAGCAAGAGAGAAATATGATTTGAATGTGTTTCCAGAAGATTACTCTCGTGACTGGATGGAGAATGAACTGTTAAGCAGCCAGAAGTGAAGCAGGGAGTTGGCTAGGAGGCTCTTGCAGTGGTCTAGGAGAAATTTGGTGGTGACCTGCACCAGCTGGTAACAGTGGAGGTGGCCAAAAATGATCCCACTCAGAGTGTATCTTGGAGGCAGAATCAATAGTACTTGCTGATGGTTTGAATGTGAAGTATTAGGAAGAATGAAGGATGATTTCTCGTTTTATGGCCTGGGCAACTGAGTGAATAATACTATTATTAAAGGAGATAGGAAAGATTAGAGAAAAGGAAATGTGAAGTGGAGGTGGGAGAGGTCTGCTCTGGCCTTGGTAAATTTAAGATCAGTACGCATGCTAATGAAGGTGTTCAGTAAACAGTTGGAAACACAAGCCTGATAATCAAGAGAGAGTTGCCAACTGGAGTAGTCAGTGCACAGATTTTATTTAAAGCCATGGATGTGCTCCCCTACAGAGAGTGCAGAGTGAGTATAAGCCAAGCACATTACTGCATTTAAAAGTTGTGAACAAGAGGAGGACCCAGCAAAGGAGATTCAGAAGAATTTGCCAGGTAGGCAAAAGCAGAACTAAGAGAATGTGTGGTCACAGAGCCAAATGAAAAAAAAAGTTTCAGAAAAGGAGATGTGCACAATTGTCAAACAAAGCTTAGAAGTCAGTAACCTGGGGCCCATTGAGTTGGGCAAGATGGAGGATGTTGATGAGCTTCACAAAAGTAGTTTTATTGATGTGGCGGAGACAAAATCTGATAAAAGCATGTTAGAGAAAGAGGCGTCAAGAGTTGGAGACAGAGAATAGTCGACCTTCACTAAATTAGTCTGTAAAGAGAAAAAACTAAGGCAGTTGTTGGAGGGAGATATGAATTTAAGGAAGCTTTTTTTTTTTCTTTTAAGATAGAAGAATATATTCATATATCAGTTTACTTATATTTTAATTAATGACTTCACATGAGGGATAAATTGCTGCTTTAACAGATAGGTAAAAATCATGTAACACAAAATCGGAAAAGTTAGAAATCGGTTTTGGAACTTTTGAAAACTTAGATTTAAGAGGCCTTAATTGATCATATCTGTAGTAGGAGGTACTGATTTTTTCCCCTGCCTTTCCAACATTCAGACATATGCACCTATATGTACACCAATAAGAGGGAAGAACCACTGACATAGGAGACCTATGAAGTCATTCAAAATGCAAAATCTTTGAGTATGTAAGAGAGGATACAGTATCTGGCTTAGAAGCAGGAACTGTTCATCTATATGAACAGGTAGGGATTGTTTCTGCCTTTCCCACAGTAGATCTGAATGGCTCCATTCAGCCTGGGCCAATTCTAATGCCCCATACTCTGGGCTTTTCTGATTTGTCCAGGGATGAGTACAAGGCCTAAGCCAGGCCCATCAGCATCTCTCTCTATGGTTTCAAATAGGAGCTGAAGAAGGAGATGTGTTCATCTCTGCCTTAGAATGTGCTTCTAGATCAGCCTCTGGCATGGTCAGTGTTGCACAGAAGATGCCTATCTCAGTAGAAGGTGATGAAGTCAGCACATCAATAGAAGCATAGTTGAGAGCTGAAAGGAGAGAAAGCCCTGATAGGTTTTTGCTGTGGCAGAAACCCATCATACAGCATACACCCATCTCCCCACATTCTGTGTTTTAGAGGAACCAGTAAGTTCCTGTCTTTTTACACAAACTAATTCTAGTTGGGTTTCTATTGCTTGAGACTTAAATAATATTGATTAACAGCCCACCTCATGAAGAGACAACTCCTAGCCCATGTAGAAACAGCTACCCTTCCCAACCTAATGGTGATCATTGCTTATGCAGTGAATGCCTTAAGTATGTGAGAGTCACTATTCCTATTGACAGGTTTACTAGGATAGCCCAATCTGACATTTCTTTTAGACTCTATTTAAAGCTGTTATCTGTATCTGATATTTTGATTTGAATTAGGAAATTCTTTCTGAAAACCACCAACAACCACAAGGCTCTGGCTAAGAGGAGACAGCAGGATCAGCACTGCATAAGTGTCGCAAAGGAAAATCAACAGCTTTCTCCCCCTTGATATTTTATTCGCGTTCAGGACTGGACAGAGAAGGTGGAAGCTAGTCATCTAAGGTGGTCTGAGAAAGTAGAAATTTCTTGACTTGGTATCATAGTCATTTTGGGCTGCCATACCAAATTACCATCAACCAATAAACTTTTATTTGTCACAATTACGGAGGCTAATAATCCAATATCAGGGTACCAGCATGAGCAAGTTCTGGTAAGGGACCCTTTCAGGTTGCAGATTGCTGACTTCTCACTGTCTTCACAGGGTGGAGAGCTGGAGAGCTCTCATGGGGCCCTTTTTTATAAAGGCACTAATCCCACTCATGAGGGCTCCAGCCTCATGACCCAATCACCTTCCAAAGGCCTCATCTCCTAATACTATCACTGTAAAGCTTAGGATTTCAACGTATGAATTCTAGGGGGACACAAATGCTTAGTCTATAACACTTAGCCCGAGTGCCTGAGTGTGTGTGAGTTTGTGTCTCCAAGTCAGGGGTGAGTGAAGGTCCTAAAATCACACCCAGGGTCATTGAATAGGTGTCCCAAGGGAAGAAGCTGTCTGGAGATTAGGGTGATGCCAGCCAGCCTTCACCTTAGTGCTCGCAGTAAACTCTCATTTCACTCTGGCCTAATCAATACGAGAAAAAAAGTTCTTTTTTCCACCCTTATGGTTAGGAAAATTAAGAGTAACTTTTTAACAGAAAATGGGAGCCGGTACTTGTTTTTAAAGGGTAGCATGGCTGACACATTTCTGGAGTAGCTAGCTGTCAGAGGGGCCATGGTTGGGCAGCCCAGCCATGACCCTTGGGATCATCCTCTAAAATCAAGTCATCAGATCCTGGTTTCCTCTAGTCTTCCTAGGTCAGAATCTGACCCCGCCCAAATCTGATCTCTCAGCACTGTTCAGCTTTTGCATCCTTGGAAATCTACATTGTATCTTTCTTAATACATCAAGCTCTTTTCCACCATGCATTTGCTTTGGAGTTCAGCTCCCAGCTATCCTCCCGCCCAGCTCTCTGTGAACTTTATCTGGCTGACTTCTGGTGACCTTTTGTTATTCCCCCAATGTCTCACCTCTGCCACCAATTCTTCTCTTCTGCCTTTCTCTTGGTTTTGTGCTTTTCTCTAGGTTTCCATGAAACTTCTTCATGTTTTAATGTGATCATTTGCTTACAGCATTGTCTTCAGATGTTTCCCTTTGGCCTTAATGAGGAGAAACTAAGGAAAAATGGATTTTTTTTTCTGAGTAGTTTGTGCCCCATGTGCCCAGACTCAGGAGGGGCACCAATGTCAGCCTATTGGGTGATTATATTTCTGAAAATGCAACACTGAGGTACACTCCTGTGGATAAGAGATTCATGTGTGTTCCAATTTGCAGTCACCATGGGAGTAGGCAACTCCTGGAGTGGCGAGTGAGGACTTGGGAAGTGAGTATGATTCTGGACTCTGAGAAAAATGACTTCTTTTATGGGTATTGGGTGCAAGGAGGGGTCACAGTTTGGCTGCATTTAAATGCGATGGATTCAACTAGAGAGCTTCTGGTGGAAAGAGCATGCTATGTCGGCCCCCATGGAGAGAAGCTAGGAGTGCAATGACAAGCCAGCCCAGCACTGGCCAGGGAAGGCCAGAGCAGGGATCATGCTTATCCTGTTGTTAAAATTACCTTCCAGTGTCCCTGAGCCTTTAAAAAAACTTAAGAAACAATTACATTTGGTTGTTTTTTCTGCTGTGTGGAGTTAAAGAGGAAGACATGGTGCATGCATTGTATCAAGCAAGGAAGGAGTGAGCTGAAGCATCCTCCAAGGCCAGACGGGGCAGCAGCAGCAGCAGCCACCAGTGGAAAGCCTGGAGTCTGTGCCCACTGGAGCAGTTGTCTCTTAAGGATCCCCAGTAGCAACCCGGAGGCAGGAGGAGACATACATGAGCATTCTGTTCTTTCACATATACAAGACAGCCCTGGAAATGTTAATTTCTGCTGTAAAGTGGTTGGGGGTCTGTTTCACCATAATTTGGGTTACTATTATGGATTCAATTTATTGATTTAAATCAGTGGCTCTCAACTGGGGGTGTCTTGAAATATCTCCTCAGGGGACAATTGGCCATGTCCGGAGATACCGTTGGATAAGGGTGGGGATGTTATTGGCATCTATTGGCTAAAGGCTGCTAAACACCTACAAAGTGTAGAAAAGTGCCCCCAGCCCCAACAAAGAATTATCCAATGCAAATGCCAATTATGCTGACAAACAGCTCCTGACTTAAAAGAAACTTAACAAAGAGAGCACTGGAATCAAAGAAGTTCCAGCTTCCTTCCATCTAGCTACTCTTATGACTGGTTACGCCCCCCTCTGCAATCCCTCATGGGCTGCAGGAGAGGCAGCTTTCTCAGTTTCTGCAGGAATGCAGCTTCTTCATGGCAGAGCTGTATTTAGACCTGCCAAGGAGAGATGCAACCTTGTTTCCATTCTTGCTGGCAGCAAATGAAGAAGCTGCTGTGTACTTGAGCTATTATCTAAACCAAAAATAACACATGAAAATGATTAATTTCATCCAAAAATAAGCAGGCGCTATGCTGTTTAAGCCATGATAATCAGACTCTGAGCTGATTGTACTGCAGCATTGGAGTGGAACTTGGGAACAAAGGGAGAAACAAATTTGAGCTTGTAGTAACCATCTCCTGCTGCCTTTTCTTTTCTTCCTTCTCTTTCTTCTCCTTTCTCTTCCTACTTTGTTGTTATTTTTTCTTCTCTTTTTCTCCACATTTTCCTTGTTCTCTGTAGTTTCTTCCTCCTCTCTTCTTCTCCCTTCTTTTTAAAACACTCCCCACGCTTATTTCATTATCACCAGTATTATCCTCATACTGTGGTGGATTCATCCCCATTGCTTAGAGCACAGCCTCCTACAGCAGTACCTGTCTCTACTTGTGGCACATAATGTAATGTTAGGGGGTGAGTAAATGATCATTAATTGCTAAGGATAAAAATTATTTTGATGTTTTAGTTAAAAAATTACTGCATATGTTTTTGGTGTTTTGATCATGAAGCCCTTGCCTACACTATGTCCTGAATGGTTTTGCCTAGATTTTCTTCTAGGGTTTTTATGGTGTTAGGTCTTATGTTTAAGTCTTTAATCCATCTGGAGTTAATTTTAGTGTAAGGTGTCAGGAAGGCGTCCAGTTTCTGCTTTCTGCACATGGCTAGCCAGCTTTCCCAACACCATTTATTGAACAGGGAATCTTTTCCCCATTGCTTGTTTTTGTCTGGTTTGTCAAAGATCAGACGGTTGTAGATTTGTTGTGTTGCCTCCGAGACCTCTGTTCTGTTCCATTGGTCTATATCTCTGTTTTGGTACCAGTACCATGCTGTTTTGATTACTGTAGCCTTGTAGTATAGTTTGAAGTCCGGTAGTGTGATGCCTCACGCTTTGTTCTTTTTGCTTAGAATTGACTTGGCTATGCGGACTCTCTTTTGGTTCCATATGAAGTTTAAGGTGGTTTTTTCCAGTTCTGTGAAGAAGGTCATTGGTAGCTTGATGGGGATAGCATTGAATCTGTAAATTACTTTGGGCAGTATGGCCATTTTCATGATATTGATTCTTCCTAACCATGAACATGGAATGTTTCTCCATCTGTTTGTGTCCTCTCTTATTTCGTTGAGCAGTGGCTTGTAGTTCTCCTTGAAGAGATCCTGTATGTTCCTTGTTAGTTGTATTCCTAGGTATTTTATTCTCTTTGTGGCAATTGTGAATGGAAGTTTGTTCTTGATTTGGCTCTCTTTAAGTCTGTTATTGGTGTATAGGAATGCATGTGATTTTTGCACATTGATTTTGTATCCTGAGACTTTGCTGAACTTGCTTATCAGTTTCTGGAGATTTGGGGCTGAGACGATGGGGTCTTCTAGATATACAATCATGTTGTCTGCAGATAGAGACAATTTGACTTCCTCCTTTCCTATTTGAATTCCCTTTATTTCTTTTTCTTGCCTGATTGCTCTGGCTAGAACTTCTAATACTATATTGAATAGCAGTGGTGAGAGCGGGCATCCTTGTCTGGTGCCACATTTCAAGGGGAATGCTTCCAGTTTTTGCCCGTTCAGTATGATATTGGCTGTTGGTTTGTCATAAATAGCTTTTATTATTTTGAGATACATTCCATCAATACCTAGCTTATTGAGGGTTTTTAGCATAAATGGCTGTTGAATTTTGTCAAAGGCCTTCTTTGCATGAATTGAGATAATCATGTGGTTTTTGTCTTTGGTTCTGTTTATGTGGTGAATTACGTTTATAGACTTGACAACAAAAGCCAAAATAGACAAAAGGGACCTAATTAAACTCCACAGCTTCTGCACAGCAAAAGAAACAGTCATTAGAGTGAATCGGCAACCAACAGAATGGGAAAAAATTTTTCCACTTTACCCATCTGACAAAGGGCTGATATCCAGAATTTACAAAGAACTAAAACAGATTTACAAGAAAAAAGCTAACAAGCCCATTCAAAAGTGGGCAAAGGATATGAACAGACACTTTACAAAAGAAGACATACATGAGGCCAACAAACATATGAAAAAATGCTCATCATCACTGGTCATCAGAGAAATGCAAATCAAAACAGCATTGAGATACCATCTCACGCCAGTTAGAATGGCGATCATTAAAAAATCTGGAGACAACAGATGCTGGAGAGGATGTGGAGAAATAGGACCACTTTTGCACTGTTGGTGGGAGTGTAAATTAGTTCAACCATTGTGGAAGACAGTTTGGCGATTCCTCAAGGACCTAGAAATAGAAATTCCATTTGACCCAGCAATCCCATTACTGGGTATATATCCAAAGGATTACAAATCGTTCTACTATAAGGACACGTGCACACGAATGTTCGTTGCAGCACTGTTTACAATAGCAAAGACCTGGAACCAATCCAAATGCCCATCGACGATAGACTGGATAGGGAAAATGTGGCATATATACACCATGGAATATTATGCAGCCATCAAAAACGATGAGTTTGGGTCCTTTGTAAGGACATGGATGAACCTGGAAACCATCATTCTCAGCAAACCGACAGAAGAGCAGAAGATCAAACACCACATGTTCTCACTCATGTGCGGGTGTTGAACAATGAGAACACATGGACACAGGGAAGGGAGCACTACACACTGGGGTCAGTTGGGGGGACATAGGGGAGGGACGGTGGGGGGTGGGGAGCTGGGGAGAGATAGCAAGGGGAGAAATGCCAGATGTAGGTGATGGGGAGGAAGGCAGCAAATCACACTGCCACGTGTGTACCTATGCAACAATTTTGCACGTTCTTCACATGTACCCCAAAACCTAAAATGCAATAAAATAAATAAATGGGGAAAAATAAATAAATACCCCCCAAAAAAATTACTGCATAAAATCTATTATTGCACGAATATATATGTCTTATCATAATAAGAACAAAGTAGGTATTTAAGGCAGAAAAATATTATAATTTCTAAAAAAATTACACTGGCTTACATTAGGAAAGACTATATGCAGCTGCTGAAAATTGACCATTTTGACTTGCAAAAATAATAACTTCATATGATTTCACCTAATAGAATAAAATTCATATTTCTCAGCATATTTAAAGTCCTTTACAATCTGGCCCCAATTTATCTTCCAATTCTGAATTTACATTTTCCCCTTAGATAAAATATCTGCCTTAATAGATCACTGAATATTTATCAAAAGCCAGTTGTAAACTAGGAACTGGAGTAGGTCCTAGTAATGCAGATATGGTTGAGATCAACAGTCTGTCCTTGAGGGGCTTACTGTTGACAGGAGGAGAAGATACATGGTGTCAGGCAAAAGGCATTAAGCATTAAGATATGTTTTTAACTGTGATGTGGTTTTTATTGATACTTAGAGATATTTGGGGTAGTGTCATGGAGATTTTTGGTCATCACAATGATAAGGAATATCACTGATATTTAGGGAGTGAAAGTTAAGAATGCTAAACTTTCTCCAATGCATAAAGCAATCCTTCTCAATCACTTGATGAAGAACTAACCCATCCCACTGCCAATGGCAGCCCTATAAGAGAATCTAATGGGGGTAACTCCTGGGAGTAAAGAGGAACAAAGTGAAGTGGTGTCTTGCCAAATCTGGGAGTTCGGAAAAGCCTTGGAGGAGGTAGCATCTGAACTGAGCCTTAAAAGACGAGGATGATTTGGTTTGTGAAGGTGGGAGAGGCCTAGGAAGAGGAAAAACAAGTTATTCCAGGAGTCCTCATCAGCTTAGCCTCTTGTTGGTTTCTCCCTTGGCTCCTGCTGTGTGATGACTTTGTATGCATCTCCCTCTCTCTAAGGGAGATTTCATCTCTGTCTGCAGAAATTCTTCGCATCCTTCAATAAGTGGCTTATGTCCTATTTCCTTTATAAAATCCCCTATTGACTCAATTGACGGTGATTTCCTCCTAGGCCTTTTGACCCCAACGATGCTCATGGCTTTCGTACTTCTCTTTCCTTCCTTCCTTGGTTGTGATTTTTTCGAAAGGAGAGAGCTGTTATCTATTTTTCTTTTTGCATGTGGTAAGTGACATATAACAAATATTTTATTTATCTTACAATATCTTATATCAGCAATATTCTGTTGTTTTTTAAAGATTAAAAATATATCAAATTTTCTCCTCAGAATGGCTCAATTAGGCAGTTTCACAGGTACCTTAATCCTATGATGTAGGTCAATAATTTTCAGCTGGGGACAATTTTCCCTTCCAGGGGCTATTTGTTAGCGTTTGGGGACACTTTTTATTATAATGTGGGAAAGATGCTACTGGTGTCTATTGGATAAGGGCCAGAAATGCTACTACGTCTTCTACAATACAAAGGACACTTTCCTACAATAAAGAATGGTATGATATGAAATATCAACAGTGCTGAGGTTGAGAAACATTGATGTTTCTCAATGTTAAGAAATGTTTCTTGGGTTAAGAAATGCAAGTGACTTACTGAAGGCTGTGCAGAAAATTGGACAAAACTTAGGAGAGATGGACAGTGAAGAAGTGAAGAAAAGATACACTATGGAGCCAGGTCAACTGGCTTCCAGTTTGACCTGCTTACCAGAAAGTACCTGAAGGCATACATGGAGAGGTGGAGGTGACGTTTACCATTAACACACTATGCACTGGGCTCAGTTCTATGCAAGTTCTAGATATGAAGTCACTTACCCCTCACCATAGCCATTACCAGAAGCTAAGAAGGGTCAAAGAATGATTTCCCTATAGGTTTCAGAAGGAGTATGACCCTGTTGAGTGCCTGATTCTAGACCCTTCTTAGCTTCTGGTAATGGCTACGGTGAGGGGTAAGTGACTTCATATCTAGAACTTGCATAGAACTGAGCCCAGTGCATAGTGTGTTAATGGTAAACGTTACCTCCGCCTCTCCGTGTATGCCTTCACTGCTATTCTGTCGACTATTCTAGGTTGCCAATTCTATTAAGTTTTGAGTAGATAGAGAGACTGAGGCTTAAGAGGTTAAAGGAAATAGGTTAAAGGACATTCGCAAAATAAAGCACGTTGGCAATTGGTGACTTGAGCTGTGGCAAGAAGGACCAATGGAGGACAAAGCAGGAATGTGAGATGAAAGGAACTTTCTGGTAAGCAGGCCAAACTGGAAGCCAGATGACCTGGCTCCATAGTGTATCCTTTCTTCACTTCTTCACTGTCTGGCTGTGCTTAGGTTTCAGAAAGAGTATGACCCTGTTGAGTGCTTTTGGTAATGGCTATGGTGAGGGGTAAGTAGCTTAATAACTAGAACTTGCATAGAACTGAGCCCAGCAGGTAGTGTGTTAATGGTAAATATCACGTCCACCTGTCCATGTATGACTTCACTTATTCTGTCAACTATTCTGATACCAGTAATGACCATAGTGAGGTAGGAACTACTATTAGTCCCATTTTATAGATAAGACAACTGAGCCACAGGGAGGTTAAGCGACTTAAAGGATCACCACTAGTGAGGTGGTATAACTGGGACTGGAACTCTGAATCCAGGTGCTTGCTCACTCACTGTATATACCACATATTACATGTTACTGCCTGGGCACCACATTCTGCTCCTCACTATTCCTCCATTTGACTCCCATTCCCCTGCTATTAAATGCCTGCATGCTGCTGTGGGGAGACGGTGCCTGGCTCAGAAGCCACGCTTCTGTTTTCTGTACCCTCCTTTTGGCCTACGTTGAGTCTCCAACTGCCAGGTTATTTCTCATTGGTCTCTGTATCGGTAAGACCCAAGTTGTAACCAGTTGCAGCGATCCGAAAGATAAGCAATGCAAAGCAACTGGCTCAGACTCACTCAGCTGACCACAGAAGCTTTCAGAATATACTTGTTTCCTAGTAGGGGCATCTGTGAACCCTACTACAAACTAGATGGCTTAAAACAACAGAAATTGTATTGCCTCACAGTTCTGGAGACTGAAAGTCTAGAATCAGGCACCCAACAGGGACATACTCCTTCTGAAACCTGTAGGGGAATCCTTCTTTGATCCTTCTTAGCTTATGCCCAGCAATCTTTGATGTTCCTTGACTTTCAGATACATCACTCCATGTGTGTTTCTCTCTCACAGGACACTCCCTTTGCACGTGTCTCTGTGTTCTCACGTGCTGCTCTCTCCGTGTGTGTCTCTGTGTGCTCTCTTCTTCCTGTGAGGACACGAGTTGTATTGGGTCAGGGTTCCATGCCAGTCGAACCTCACTAAACTAATTACATCTGCAATGACCTTATTTCCAAATAAGGTCACATTCTAAAGTATTGGGGGTTAAGATTTCAACATATCTTTTGGGGAGGGGAAGAGGAGGAGTGGGAGATACAGTTCAACCCATAACTCAAGGCAAACATCTTTCTGTCTCTGTCAATTTCATGGAAGCTGGGCTCTGCTCAGGGCTCGGCCACCTCTGAGCCTCATTCTGTCTTCCTTAGGCTCTCTTTGGAGGATAGATACTTCCTTTGCAGCTCCTTAATCTTCAAGGAAATGAGGTATCGCATGTCCTTGTCAGAATCCCCGCTATTTCATACATTAGTTGATCCAAATAAATGAGCTCTTGAATAAATACCATCTGGCCCTGCTGAGTCACTTTTTCAGTGCCCCTGTCTCTGCCTCCCATCGGGGCATCTGTCTCTATCAATGTCACGATTACCAGACTTCGTGGGTAGAGCACAGTTTCCTTCCCTCTTGGATCCCTGCATCGCGATCTTGAGAGGTACCCCCAGCGGCTTATGACCCAGCTCTCTCAAATGTAATACTGCTTCTGAGTGTCCCCAAAAAATAATGGTATAAAGGAGATTCTTCTTTTTTCTTGTCTTCTTTTATTAAAATATATGCTTGTAGGTAAAACAAAGCCTTTTACTTATTACAACAACTTTCATGAAAGTTACAACAGAAAAAATATTCATCCCTATTCTCCCCCTGGATAACAGAAAAGAAGTGTCAGAAACTTCATATCTCATTTTTAGTCAGATGCATGCATATTTTTACATTAATTGCAGTATATATACAATGTTCTCTGTTCTACCTTTCTACTTTCATATTATTTTTAAAGGAATTTGTGCGTTACAACATGGTCATTTTAATGACTACAAGATATTTCCTTTGTGTTAGTTTATCATAATTTAATACATCAAAAGGTATTATCAAACATTTAGAATTTGAGGACTTTTTTGTTACTTTAAATAACACACTGTAAATATCTTGCAATGAATTTATTTGCACAAGTTTGCTGTCATTGTTGTTTTGTTTTTAATTTATGCCTTTAGATGAAGCCAGGAGAATTCCTTTGTCAAAGGGCATGATTATATTGGCTCTTTATTTACTAATTTGGTCTCCAAAATAATTTTTCTGATGTGTGTGTGTTTCTTTTTCCCTACAGTCTTACTAACACTGAGCTTTGCAATTTTAAATGTTCTCTAAAATTATTTTAGTGGGTATAAAACAGATACTTTAATAGTCTTAATTTGCCTGTCTTTGGTTAGTAGTGAGAACAAACACCTTTACACTTCATCTTATTGTCTAACACTCCTGATGCATGTAAAAACTATTGGCTTCTGCTTCCTCAGACCCAGGTTATCTCTGGCAATGAACCTTTTGCTAGCAAGCCACACCTTCAACAAGAATAAGCAACATGCCTCCCAGACTCCTCTTGATGTGTCTGCCCTTCTAGTGCGCTATTTAGGAGCTCAAGTAGCTGTGGGTGGTGGAGTTGTCTACACACTTCAGCTCTGTTCTTTCTGTAACCCAGGCTTTTATGGACCACAGGGACAAGAAAGAACAGCTCATATCATTAGCAGATGCTTCACCGGCTGGGGAATAAGAGTGGGCAGGTGATCACTCAAACTCTTTCCTTGGTGCTGACTACGGGATGTTATTAGAAAAAGCAGATGGGGTATGGATGGTTTAAATCAGGAAGCTGAGACTCTAGTGTTAAGTGACCCCAAATACGCTAGCATCAAAGGCAGACCTGTAGGTCCCAGTAAACTATATTCTGAATACCAACATATAATGAAGTTTTGCTGGGAAGCAGAAGAAATAAAAAGAGAAGGAAGATGTGAAGAAGGATTTAGGCATCTATTGGACACTTGGCTATACCAGGGGTCAGCAGGCATTCTATGAAGGTCCCACAGCGAATATTTTAGGTTGCAGGCCAGATGGTCTGTCACAAGTACCCAGCTTTGCAACAGTAGCACAAAAGCAGCCCTAGATAATAAATAAATGGGTGTGGCTGTGTTCTAAACTGTATTTATGGACACCAAGATTCGAATTTCATCTACATTTTAATATGTGACAAAATATTACTTATCTTTTGATTTTTTTGTTGACCATTTGAAAATGCAAAAGCCATTTCTGGATCACAGGTCACATAAATAGAAGCAGTGGACTAGGCTGGGCTTAGGAAATGAGGTTTGCTGACCTCTAGGCTTTACTATCAGAGAAAAAAGAATGGTGTTATAAAGTGGCTTTCAATCTCCTTTTAGCAGAGACATATATAAACTCCTACCTGTAAAGTAGATGAAAGTGTCTCTTTTGTGGTTGGGCAGAGGAGAGCCTGGAGGTTGCATCCTAGCCTCTTTCTTCCCCTTTCTCTGCTCCTTCCCACACCTATGGCAGCCTCTGTGGAACACAGGCTGACCTAGAAATCCTGAGACAGGAGTTTGGTGGTTCCTCTGCTATCTTGAGCACCTTGCATAGGATGGGTTCTCATTAAGCTCACTAACCCAATGAGTGGATGGAGGATTATCTAACAATCTTTGAGATCTTGGGCTGGTTTCTCTAGCTCGCTGGCTTCCGTTTCTTCTTTAGAAATCAGGTTGGAGATGAAGAGAGAAGGATGGAATGGTCTTTGAAATCTCTTCCAGCATTTTCAAGATTTCAGGTTGTATATTCTCCAATATTGAAAAGGTCCTGGCTCATTCAATTGGACAAAATAAGGCATAGTCTGAGCTTCACTCAACTAATTGGTACTTTTTTCCCTCAAATTCTTGCTCCTGAGTTGATTAAACATAATTGAAACTCATATAATAAAAAATGTGGGTGTGGTAATGGGAATGTATTGAAACTAAATTATCTAGACTTTCTGATTGCACTAATTAAAAAGCACAAAATGTTTCTTCAACTGGAAGGTCAGTTCCTTGAAATCAGAAATGATGTGTTTTCTTCTTATTCAAATGGCTGATAAGACCCTGAGCGTCACAGATGCTTTAAAAATGTTTTTGATGTTAGTGTTAATAATAATGGCTACCCCTCCAGCCCCTTGCTGGCTCGCTACCGGCCCACTTTCTCGTCTTCAAATACACTGAGCTCATTTCTACCTTAGAGCCTTTGTTTTTTATTTATTTATTCCTCTGCCTGGAATTCTCTACTCCTAAATCTTTATACAGTTGGCTATCTTTGTTCATTTAGGTCTTGGTTTTCATATCATTTCCCCAAAAAGATTTTCCCCAGACACCCTACATAAAAGGGTCATCTCCATTCTCTGTGACTACCCTGTGTGATAGCCAGCACTTACGGTCACACCCTCATGTAGTCCCATCTTTCACTGATCTAGGGTTGGTTTGTTTTACCACCTGCACCTGGCAGAAGTGATAACTTCTAAGATTAGGTTATAAGTGACTGCGACTTCCATCTTGGGTGTTTTCTATCTCTTCTGGGTTTTGAGAATGTTAGTGCATCAGATGGAGAGGTCCATGTGGGAAGGATATGAAGTTTCTAGCAACCACCAATGGAAAATTGAGTCTTGCTAACAACCACCAGTGTGAGCTCGGAAGAGGATCCTTTCCCAGTTGATCTTTTAGATGAGGCTATAGCCTTTTCCAACAGCTTGAATGCAACCTCATGAAAGATCTTGAGGCAGAACCAATTCCTGATTTCTGACTTACAGAAACTACGCAATAATAAATATTTGTTGTTTTGAACTAAGCTTTGGGGTAGTTTATTGCACAATAGATAATTAGTACACTCTGAGTTTCTAATGCTTTACATTTTTCTGAAATTTCCTTATTGACTGATGTAGTGAGTTTGGAAGATGGAATCATAGATAAATAATGTGCTACACATATTCTAAGTACAATGAGAGAATTATGTTTAAGTACAGACCAGTGGTTCTCAAAGGGTAATCCTTGGGCCAGCAGTATCAACATCACTGAAAATGTAATAAAAATGCAAATTCCTGGGCTTCATGCTGGATCTACTGAGTCAGTAACTGGGAATGAGGCCCCTAAACTTGCATTTTAACAAGTTCTCCAAGTTATTCTGATATACACTAACATCTGAGAACTACTAGTATAGCATTATGGGAGCATGGATGAGGGCTAAGAATGAAAAGTGGGTCCTCAAGGATGACTTCCTGGAGGAGGTTACAACTGAGCCAAGTATGTAAAGATTATTTAACTATAAGCCCTAAGATGAGCATAATATCAGTAGAATTATAAAAGTAAAGAAAATATTGTTTTATCAAAAATTACAAAGGTGACTTTGTTCACCAGTACGACAGGAAGTCTTCCTAGTAGAGTAAACAGCTATGTAGGCAGGAGTTTTCTAAGAGAAGGAACAGAGAAGCGAATTTCGGCAGCAGGGAAGGAACTTTGTGAGAGAAGGCCAAAAAGTCAGGGGCCTGCGGTGACTATACCAAAGGATCACTAGTTGTGGGTAGCAGTAGGCGATGAAGCTGAAAATGTAGGTTGGAAATAAATTGCTCCAAGCTGGGCAAAGGATTCAGTGTGTGGACAACAAGATGAGCATAGAATTCCCTGAATTCTCACATTCTGAGAGCAGATGGCAGGATGGCATGCATCTCTGAAATGGCAGGGAAGCACCTGTAACAGGAGGCCATCAAGGTGAGGGGAAGGAAAGGTAGCTGCCCTCTTCTCCTTCATTGGCTGCACTGCCTCCGGGGCTGGAGGCCTCCTTTGTCTGCTGAGATGACAGGCTTTTCCAGTCCTTCAGACAGAAATTGCTGGCAGGTTTGATCACAAAGGGCAGGTTGTTCTTGGGACTAAGAAAGACAAAGAGAGCTTTTCCTTGTACCCAGGAGGCAAATCTTGCTTCTCACATGAAGACTAGCTTTGCCCTTCTGTCTCTCCCAGGCGCCCCTTTCCCCACAGGAAAACCTACCTGTCACTCTCCCTGCAGTCATTTGACTACAGTAAGACCAGATGTGTTTGCATGTCACTTGCCTTTTGAGTTAGTGATCTAAAAGTGACTTCTCACAGTATGATTAATATGGCATGCCCTTCTTTGAAGTCACTGGGACTGTGTTTTGTCCAGAGCAAACAGATTGGAATAACCAAACTGCATTTGCAGCCTGAGGTACCGGGGGTGGCTTAAAGACGGTTCATCAAACAGGTATTTTTCTTTCACACATAGGTCCACATGGTTGTGTTCCTAAGGAGATAGGTGGCCTCTGTGGAGATGCTTTTCATTCTGGGAGGCAAGCCACACACTTAATGAAAGACACTAAGTGCTTGTTGAAAGAAAAGCAGACTGACTAACAAGAAATGAATACATAAATGCTGAGGTTAAGAATTTGCACTTTGTTGGCACCTCCAAAATGATGAGTTTCCTATAAATTTGTGGTTTTTAATCTTGGCTGAATATTAGAGTCAGCTGGGGAGCTCTGAAACCCACTGACACCTGATTCAGGCCAGCTGAATCAGAATGTCTGAGTGTGGAGGACGGGTATTTTTCATAAACTGCCCAGGGCGATTTGGATGCATAAGGAGGTTCAGCATCGCTGCTGTCATTGGCAACTATAAAAGGTGATTGGCAAAACTGGCTGAAAATTAGAATCACCTCTGGAGCTTCTAGAAATACTAAAGCCTGGGACCTAAGAGAGTCTGCTCTAAATTGCTCTGGATTAGGGGTGTCAGCATCAGAATCATTTAAAATCTCCCTATATACAAAGCCTTACAATATATGGAAAAGATCTTCCTTCCTACTCATCCGACCACTTATACTAACTTATTTTGTGATTATAAATTAAAAATACTGTTTAAAAATCAGGAGTAATTGATTTTTCCTTTTACATTATTTTCGCTTATATTAATACTTTATTCACATATATTGTATTATAATTAGTTGTTTACAATCTAATTCCTATTAAAAGTGTAAGCAACTTGAGATACAAAATGTAATTTTTGTCTTTCAAGAATCTGGCACAGGACCTGGATGAGTAAGTACATATTATTATTTGTGAAACACCTGAGTCCACACATGGACTTCCCACAAGAGTAAAGTTGATTTTATCCATGTGTATAATAGGAGTCACAAAAACCTATACTAGGATCTAATTTTGAAAAGAGCAATTAATTTGTTAGGACTTAGATTTGCAAATGCAAAAAATATTCTGACCCACTTAAGGAGAAAATATATTTGTTTGAGTAACGATATATAAACACGAATAAATATAAAATATGCACACACAGAAAAAGGCAGTCCAGAAGTATTATTAAGATACAGCATTATTCAGAGACTTAAATACTGTTACCATGGCCCAATCTTTCTGTCTTTCATTTTCTAGTCTTAGGTAATCTCCTTCTCAGACAAATTGCCCTCCTTATGGTAGGAAGACAGCTGCTGAGGAGCCAGATTTTATATTCTCTGAGGTTTAGGTAAGCAGAAAGAGTTTCCCAGAAGTCTAAGCAAAAGTCTCATACTATTACACTGGCTCTGATTGGAACAGATTATCTATCCTTAAACCGAGCACTAGGGTCAGGAAGAATAAATACTGTGAGTGGCTTTGGCCAATGGTGACACTTTAATCAAGGCACATGGCCTGAGGCTGTTGGGACAGGTGGTTTACTGGAAAACAATCAGAGCATGGTTATGTGAAGCACTTTTGGATGCTGGTAGCAGAACATGACAGATACTCTAATCAGAACGTATTCAGAGAATTTACTTAAATATGCCTTAAATAGAAAATTTAATACTTTTTTACAACACAAAAGAGATTTTCTCATACACTATGGATAAATATTCTCACATATAGTTTGCATTCTAGTCTTAAAGGAAAGTCAACATAAAAATTCTCCTTTGCATTTTGATATCATGCCATCGTGAGATATTGCTGCTGCTGTTAATGATAGAGAATAGTTATTACTTCCAGATTCTTCCTGATCACTCTTTGGCTTTCAAAGGATCCAGACACACCACGTAATTCTAATTTCCACATGGTAAATGTGCAAGAGATTAACTCATCCACCCATTCATCCACCCATCCATCCACCTATCTATCATCCAACAATCATTAACATCCACCGTTTAACAAAGTTATGTGTTTTAGGTTCTCTGATTTCTGAGACAAGACAAAAGTTCCTCCCTGCAAGGAGCTCTGAGTCTTGAAAGGATGGATATTTGTGAATTCACCATGAAAGAGCATGGTAAATGCTTTGCTCAAAGGATGAACAAAATGCTGCAAAGCACAGCATGAGTGGAGGGCTTGGTGCCCAGGACAATAAGGCAATTTGAGTTCCATGAGAAGAGGAACTCAGTCCACAGGTACAGATTCTGTTCTCTGGGGGCTTCTTACAATCTCCCAGTCTATGGCTCTCTTTCCCAGGAAGAGACCCTTAGACTTCCTTTATCCCACCTGCTTTGGTGCATCTCTGCAAAGCCCAACAATCTGAGCAAGTTAGGGAGAACACTAGCACGAAGAGGGTGCTCTTAAAGATGTTAGCAGCAAACAACAAATTTATGCCACAAACAGATCTTTGGGCAGGTCATCTAATAAATGTTGTGTTCACACCTGGAAGGAATCATGATATACCTGGACCACATGCACAATAAAATGTAACAGGAGGTGGAAGAGCCTTCTTTGTTGGCATACCCTCTTATGGTATGATTTTAGAAGACAAGAAAGACTCACTCCTCAAAGTCACTACCAACTGTTTCCTTAGTGTTTTGACATGTTCACAGATATGCCTGGGATATATAGTGCTTTCAGCTGCTATCAGTCATTTCTACCTCACTTTGGCTGGGCGTGCTGGTCACAGGTAAGTTTGGGAAGGGAGAAATATTTCTGTTCCACTTAGTTAACATCCATTTAGTGTATTCTAAGTGTTGAACCTTTGCTAGCATTGGAGAAATAGAGGTGAATAAGATAGAAGTGTGTTTTCAAGACATTTTTAATGTATGGGGAAATGGCAGCACACAGTCACAGTGCAGAATGTTAACATGGAGACAACACGGCATCATTGCGGGAAGAGCATTTCGTCCACCACAGAGCCAGCCTACTAAGATAATGGGAACTCAGTTTTCTATAGATGTTGCTATTTCTCCCAGAAGTTTGCTGAGGTTGAGCCCAAGCTGGAAACCCAAGCTAATTGCTGTATTCTATATGATTTTCTTAGGTGATTTTGTTCTTTCACGTTTTATTCATGAAAGTCATTTTCTCATATCTAATCCTGAAGATGACATAATGATAACATAACTGAAGATTAGTATATTCCATGTTTCAACTAATAAAGTTAAAATTGAGTAGATATTAGGTATGAGCATAGAAAAATTCAGAGAAGATACCAGAAAACCAGTTTTATTAATTAAAAAAACTCTATTACCAGAAAACCAGTTATTAATTAAAAAAAAAAAACTCTATCCCATGTGGAAGATAAAGGGCTTGGTAGCCAACAGAAAGAAGACTATTTGGGTTAATTTCTTGGAGGAGCTGATGACAGACATTGAGTCTTTCTCTAAGGGGGTATCTGGGGATGTCTGTCTCTCACTTCAAGCCAAGTGAGAGAGGTACTTCTGTGAGACCATAATGTTTGCATCTAGGATCTGGGAGTGAGTAGTGGATTGATGTTTGACTCCCTTCCAGGGACGCTACTGAGCAAGAGGGAAAGGCTGGGGAGCTGCTTGGTAACCACAAGAGAAAGAGATGACTCCTCCTGGCACACAGAAAATGCATCAAGGGATTAGAATGTGTGAGTGTTCTCCGGACCAGATGCGGGCACACAGGGGCGAGAGCTAGCCTCAAGCTCCTTTGCCTTCTATCCATGGGACTCCCTGGGTGTATGCGTCAGGGGACACGTTATCCATGGGCCTGGGTGCATCCATGTGCTGTATAACTGAGGCTGCAGTAGGTGGGCTTAACAAGGTCTTATAGCTCATTTTGTAGGTAAGCTCAGCAAAAACATTTAGCTCGTTTTGAGGCTGACCTGCTGAAATGTGTTCTGTCTGTAGAGTTCACCTGCTGAGCCCAGAGAGAGCAGAGCTGGTTCAAAACAGTACAGCAAATAAGAAAGTAAGGCCTTTCTTATTTCCCTTACCTCTTTTTCTCAACTCTTTCACCCTCATCTGAATGAAAACTGAGGATCAGAAACAGTAAATAGTCGGTGGAGAAAGTGGCCCATGAGAATGAGATGTGATTCTTCCCCAAGGCAGGCTACCTGCCTACCACATGCTATAGCAGTTAGGGTGGACCAGGGGAAAGGAAGGTCTTACCCTCGAATATAGTTAGGGGTTTTCATTCATGTATTTGACTGAATATTTCGACTTATGATTGGAGATTAGGCATTCAAGACTTATAAAAGTGATCCAGAAAGCTTTGGAACAACCTGAATTTTCACCCAATGGTTGGGGAAAGATTATCCCCTCTAGTTGGTTTAAAAGGGCAGTCGAGGACAAAAAAAAAAATAAATAAATAAAACTAGTTACATGACTAAGCCCTATGAGTTTTGTGTGTTCAGAGTTCTCATTACACATATGCCCTCATCCATTAAAAGAGGACCCATAAGAGAGGAACTAAAGTTACATTGGACTAACACCCACATATGTAATGAATGGTAGGCGGGAGTCCATCTGGACTAAATTAGCCCAAGTGTGGGTCTGGGCATTGGAGCAGGAAGTGATTCTGAGAGCTCCCTCATGAGGCAGCTGTCCAAAGGAGGAACTCTTGGGGTTACCCAGGTTACCTCAACTCCATTAAAAGCCAGCTCAGGTCTCTCTTTCCTGAAGGGTTTTCTCTGACAAGAAGAGATTCATAATTCATGCTGCTAGCTCTCATCATGCCTGTCACGCATTGTGTTGGACACAAATTTTGTCTCCTTCCAAATTTGTATGTGCTATATAGTGCAGAAAGAGGTGGCTGCAATCCCTAGGGTAGAAGCTCTCAAATTTTAGGACTCATCAAAATAATCTGGGGCTCCTGTTAAAACAGAGTCTGGTATTCTTCTTCCACCATAAGATTCTGTTTTAGGAAGTCTGCAGAGGAGCCTTAGAATCTGTAGTAGCAGCAAGGCCTAGGCATTCATGAACCAAGTGGCCTGGTGACTATACTTTGAAAATAACTGCTCTGGAGTTTATATTCTGAATGGGTGTAGCTGTATTCCAATAAAACTTTATTTGCAAATACTAGGGGCCATAGATTACTGCCCCTGGTATAGAGCATTACTGTTTATAGCACAATTTTCAACCTACTCCTCTGTTGGCTCTGGAGGAATAAGATTTCCAAGAAAGTGAAGGACTCATTCTAGGTCACCAGCAATCAGGTGACATTACTGAAAATCCTGCCCAAGTCCACTACTTACAAGTGCAGTTTTCCTTTATCTACAATTCTAGCTACTACCAAAGACAGGGTACCATAAAGATTTTTAAAATAGTTTCTTGCATATGGCAGCCATCATGATAGATGTGGGCTGGCTTCACCAAGCAGAGTCTTTAATAAACCAGAAAGCATATTTTTCCTTATTTGCTAGATGCTTACTATTTACTGTCATAAAAAGTTACAGCATCATGAGTACATTCAAGGCAGGACCTGAAATCATTCTTTTGTGTGTGTGTTTGTGTCTTCAGAACCTAAAATATGAATCTCAGCCTGAAAATCCCACAGAGTCAAGGCAGTGAACAGTAAAGAATGAAGAAACAGAGTGGTAGCAGCTGGGACAAACTTAGGTGTATACTCCCATTTCCACCAGCCACCCAAGTTAGGACAACAGTTGCTCTGCAGAAATTCTGGCCCAGTGCTGCCAAATAATGATTTTTCTGAGATGCTAGAAATCTAGATTTCATCTGAAATATCCAGATTTTAAATGATATCAATTTCCTTTCAATTTTAACAAAGGCTGGTGCAGATTAATTGCATAGAACACACAGACTGAGGGTTATTATATTCCACTTACATATCACCAGTTTATGATCTCTGACCTAGCACATAGTAAGTACTTTACAAGTGTTGATGAGAGATATTGTGTTTTCATTTTATAGATGGGGATATGAAATTTTGTGATTGTCTATAACATGGGTCAGTGCTCCTTCGTTCAGCAAAACCCAGCTCCTAAGCACTCCAGCAATCTCTTCCTCCCTGCTCTCTTTCATTAGAAGGCTATTGACAAATGTTTTTTCAATCAATTACTGTAATCAGTCAGCTGCAACATTTACAGGTCAGGAAAGCACATCAACAACTGTCAGTAGGTTAGACAATCATGATTCCCATTTATCAAATGTGCAGTCTCTCCCCATTACATATGCACCTCCATCCAAAGTGCAAAACGTCATAAATAAATGGCTGCTGCAAAGCCCTTTAAGAAACTCACTGGGAGAAATGAGATCATGACGGAAGTGGATCCAATTGAAAACCCCATGGCCACTCAGCTACTTGAAACAGTGCCTTGTGATATAATAATTAACATAGACATTGGAATTTTGTAGCACCAACTGAGCTGTCTGTCATTAATACAGAAGAGTAATATCTGACATTTATTTTAATTTTTTTACTGCTCCCAAATTTGGTGGTCTCTAAACACCTAGCAGCCTGGGATAAACTGTTTCTGTTTGTTTTCTGAAGTTGTAGCAGTAAAGGGGAGCAGGAAAGTGGAGGGCTGTCTTTTCTTTATTTCACATGTGAGAAGCCTTAGGTCTGTATTCCTTGTTGAGTGACAGGATTTCCGGGAAAACCATATGGCAATTATTAAACATTTATATAATGCCATCTGTATACTCAGTGCTTCATGAATCATAAATGAGACAAGAGTCCTTCTCAGCAAGCTGAGGACTTCCTTAAAAACTAAGCAGAGAAAGAGGAAGAAGTGCGAAAGAGTGGAACCTGTCAAATGTGATAACGTAAGTAAATGAGAAAGCAAGTGATGGGACCTCGAAGGAAACCTGAAAACACCAGGAACCGAGTGGCTGCGACTTTAGCAGAGGCAGAGAAGCGGTACCAGAAAAATCATGATGATAATGGAAATAATGATAATAATAGTAATAGTAGCAACTTTTATTTTTTAATCCACTTCCTGTGGACTGGGTAAAAAATAAAGTGCTTAATATTCAGTTTTACTTAATACCCACTACCACCATATAAAGTAAGGATTACTGCTGCACTTTGTAGATGTAAAAACTGAGCTCAACAAGGTGATATGACTTGCTCAACACCGAGCACTTGTAAGTGGCAGAGATGGAATTCAGGTCTACATGTGTGAGAACTTAGGTAGCTTTCGGTGAGTGGTGGGGGTCATGAAGACTTGGTGTTTGTCTTAATTCTTTTTGACACTTTGCTGGCCTGACTGCTATGGCTATGAAGGCCCTTGCTTTGATGCCATCTTCTCTCTGAAGCTTATTCACCTTTTCTTCCTTCATGTGTGGCTATTATCTAGCAGAATCATGAAAATATTGTTAAGGAAAAATTATAAAAAAAATAATATTTAGAGTGCTTACAATGCACTAGAAACTACTGTATTGTCTATACATTATCCTGTTTAATCTTCATGACAATGTTGTGTAGTGGGGCTGTTTATCCCCATATTATATCTGGGAAAACTGGAACCCAGATGGAATATAGTAACTTGTTGAAGAATTTGAACTTAGGCTTGCTGCACACTAAACACTGGTCTATAGGGTTGTTGAGACGGAAGGTAGGTTAGGAGTCAAATAAGCCAATTCCTTGCAATATAAAGATCCCAGAGAAAATAAGAAATTTGTGAATAACTACAAGGTAGAGAGGAGCAAAAGCCAAACTGTATCCCGGTCAGCTGACTCCTCTCCAAGTTTTTTTTTCCCTACTTCTGTGTGTCATGTTGATTACCTGCTTCAGTTCTATTACTTTTTGGGAAAGCAAATCAGAGGACAATAGCAGTCATGCCATTGGAATAAACAAATAAACAAGCAAAAAACACAAGGAGCAAAGAACGATATTAGTATCAAGACTTTTGAAACTACCTGAAAAAAAAAAAGTTGATTTGAACTTAAAAAAAACATATCGGATCATTTTTACAACTGAACTGGTGCAGGTGGTTCTAACAGTGGTCATTAGGATGAGCAAATAAATGATTGGACAGAAAGGGTTAGTAACTGGTGATTAAGTGGTAGCAGATAGACACAGACCTACATCTGGTTCACTCAGTGCATTTTTTCAAGGGAGAAAGTCGTCAGTCTTGGAGATTTCCCTACCCAATATGAGCATCTCTAATTTATTACATACATATCTTAGGCTCAGCTTTTAAAGCAATATTATTTTTTATTTATAGGGGAATTTAAATATGGCATTTTTCAAAGTGTAAACTTCAGATCTAGCCTATCAGCTGGAGTCATAAATCACAGCTTCTTCATTTCCAAATCATTAGGGAGACTGAAAGCTTAAAGTATTTAATTTATCCAAACCACATGGGGTAGTTTATCATTGTGCATGATGTACCATTTTTTTTTTATTTCAATGCTGACTAGTAAAATTTTAAACAAATCATGCTGAGTTTTTGGGGTGTATGAAGGCACTGCAAACCTTTTAAATCTCCGAGGAGTAGGCAATATGAGAATCCCTATGAAAAATGTGTAGGAATGGAAGTTAACATAATACTTAGGATATCTCCCTGATGTAACAGGGTAGCTCATATGAGAACCCATTCTGGATGAAATGAATTAAATGTTTTAAAGAGAGAAAAATGTGGTCGTTTGATGAATAGAAATGGATAAAATGAATGAATGAGATAGATGCAAAATGGACTAGGCCCTTCTTGGTCAGAAAACACATTTTTTCCCTACTTTCCCAGGTTTCTCTCTATAAATAAAGTGAATCCTACAGTACTTGCCTTGAAAATTGTCTTACATTCACAAGAAAATATTTCAGATTCTTTGATGTGTCAGTCTTTTTTTACTTTACTCAAATTTTCAACTGGCCTCAAGTTTATGATTGGAGTATTTAGGTTACTTATCTTTTTTTTTTTTTTTAAATAGTAGGCATTCCTTAGAATACCAAAGACTTAATATATTGACAATACTAAAACCCAAGGTTTGAGTCCAGATCTGTTTTGGCGCCAAAGCTCCCACACTGAGGCAATTTCAGCACATCCAATGCTCTGCCTTTTAGAGAGCAACAGACAGCTCTAGGAAAGAGTAAACTGATGGGAATATCATCTTATTCTCAACTTAAAATAGGTTTGTCTCTCAAGTGTGGCTTTACATTTATCCATTATTTTTTACTTATGCATTGAAGACTTCATTTATATCTGCACTCCCATGTTCACTGAAGCATTATTCACAATAACTAAGGTATGGAAACAACACAAATGTCCATCAACAGATGAATGGATAAAGAAAATGTGGTATATGTACAAAATGGAATGTTCTTTAGCCATAAAAAGAAAAAAATCCTTCCATTTGTGCCAACATGGATGAACCTGGGAGACATTAGGCACAGAAGGACAAATACTGCATGAGTCCACTTTTATGACATGTCTATAATGGTCAAAATCATAGAAGCAGGGATCACAGTAGTGGTTGTCAGGGAGTGGAAAATGGGAAGTTGCTGTTCAGAGTGTAATGTTTCAGTCACGCTAGATTAATAAATTCTAGAGGTCTTCTATACAACATATTATCTACTGTTAATAACATGATATTGTGCACCACAAAATTTAAGAGGGTAGATCGCATGTTACATGTTCTTACCACCAACACAGCAAAAAGAGACACAAGGAAACCAGAAGGTGATGAGTGTGTTCATTACCTTAATTGTGCTGAAGGTGTTTGTGTATATCCAAACTCATCAAATTGTAATGAATGTCATTTATTAAATATGTGTGGATCTTTCTTTGTATATCAATTATACTTCTGTGAATCTTTATTTATTTATTTATTTAAAAAGCAGCTCTAAAATCCCTGAAATAAGCTTGGTGCTGTGCTAAGGGATGGACATTTCATTCTAGTTCTATATATGTTGTTAAAAAAATTTAGACAAAATTAATTTAATAAAGTTTATTTGAGCATGAATCAGGCAGAACTCTAAATTGGATAAGGTTCAGAGAGCTCTACTTCAGCAGCATGAGCAGTGGGCTTCTGGAGAGTCAATATAAGGGCATAGGAAAGAAATTGCTTCATTGGCTACCAATAGGCCTTTTGCCTTGTTTAGATACAATCTGGTGGGAAGTCTCTAGTTAGAGGTTAGTTGGTGATTTCAGATTGGCTAAACTTGAGTTCTGTTTTAGTGTTTACATTGGACTTCACTTTGCTTACCTAGGAACCTAATATGGTTTGGATGTATGTCCCTACCCAAATCTCATGTTCAGTTGTAAGCCCCAATATTGGAGGTAGGCCTGGTAGGAAGTCATTGGATCGTGGGAGTGGATCCTCCATCAATGGTTTAGTATCGTCCCCTCTTTGTACTGTAGAATGAATTAGTTCTCATGAGATCTGGTTGCACAAAAGTTTGTGGAACCTCTGCCTTCTCTCTCTCTTCCTCCTGCTCCAACCATGTGAGATGTCCCTGCTTCCCCTTTGCCTTCTGCTATGATTGTCAGTTTCCTGAGGCCTCTCCAGAAGCCACTATGCTTCCTGTACAACCTGCAGAACTATGAGCCAATGAAATCACTTTTCTTTATAAATTACCCAGTCTCAGGTATTTCTTTATACCAATGCAAGAATGGGCTAATACAGAACCCAAAGCACTGGAGCCATGTCAGCCTAATGGTCTTCCAATTAAATATTTTTTAAAAGTGTTAAGACTCAAATTTGGTATAAACTGAGCCTGAAGTTACTGCCCTAGTTTATTCTATAACTTTAGATGACTCTAAATCCTTTATATCCAAAAATTTCTACTTATATTAATCATCTTTTAAATTGTGGAGTCATGAAACATTTCTGAGCTTCAATTTCTTTATCTGCAAAATGGAGGTAATAATATAATACCTGCTTTTCTAACTTAAAAAGATTAGATGAGATAGCATGATGCAAAATAAAAGTACAAGGAACAATAGTACTAATTATTGGGCTTCGAGTTAATGGCTAACATTAAGCACTTAGCATGATATAAACAATTTACATGTTTCATCTCACATAATCTTCATTAAAGTCTAAAGAGAGAGATAATGTTATTGTTTCTGTTCTATAGGTAAGTGAACTGAGTCTTTAGAGAGGTTAATAGCTTGCCCAAGATCATGGACTATTGAATACCAATACTGCATAAAATTGCATTTATTGCAGTGAAGGCTGAGAGAACCCTGAAGACTGTAAGGTAACTGTAGTCTCGGCACCCAGCTATCAAACATGCTGGAGGATGCTCATATCTGTGGACTATTTTAGCCTTGGCTACATAGTCCTATACCTCAGATCTGACATATCTGATTGAAAACATTTTCAATGAGCCTCACTTGGCAGCCAACTCTTCCATTCCAGAGAGGAAATGAGAACACTCACATTTAACAGGCAGCTTCCATATGCAAGGTTATACTTTATGTACTTTGCCTCATTTTGGCCTCATAACAATGCTATGTGGTAGTTGTTAATATAGACCATTTATAGGGGTAAAAATGCAAGTGTGAAGAGATTATTTACTTATAACCTGTTTTTATGTATAGAAATTCAATAACATGAATATACTTGTTCACTTAATAAAAGTAGAAATAAAATATAAATAGAAACATAAAAAGTCAGAATCATGGAAAATAGGGTTGTGGGAAAGATAAAAACCAGAGAATAAGTTGGGAATGATGCAGACGTAATCACCTGGCAAGTTCTTCTTGCCCATTGCACAGACAAAGCAAATTCACTGAGACTGTGGTGTTGCAGTAGAGAAAAAGTTTAAGTAAGGCAAGGCTGAGCAAGTGGAAGGACTGGAGTTATTACTCAAATCAATGTCCTCGAGAACTCAGAGACCTGGTTTTTATGGATAAGTTGGTGGGCAGGAGGCTAGGGACTGGATGATGCTGATTGGTTAAGGATGAAATCATAGGGGTGTGGAAAACAGTCTTTGTGCACTGCATCTGCCTCCAGGAGGCGGCCACAGGACTACTTGAGTCATGCGTCATGGGTCTGAATGGGGTCAATCAGTTGCCAGAATGCAAAAGTCTGAAAAGCATCTCAAAAGAACAATCTTAGGCTCTACAAGAACAATATTATCTACAGAAACAATTGGGCAAGTTGCAAATCTTGTGACCTCTGGCCACATGACTCCTGAGCAGTAAGGGATTCCTAGAAACTATGTCTATTCTGAATCTTAGCAGAATTCAGGTTCTTCTCATAATCCTAACTTCATGGCCTTTTATTAGTTTTTGGTTCCTGAACAAGGAGGGGGTTAGTTTTAGGGAAGAACGATTATTATCCTTGCTTCCAAGTTAAACTATAAACTAAATTGCTCCCACAGTTAGCTTGTCCTATGTCTAGGAACAAGTGAGGACAACCAGCCTGTTAGGCTAGAAGTAAGATGGAGTCAGCCATGCTAGATTTCTTTCACTGCCATAATCTTTGTAAAGGTGATTTCACAGATATCATTTTGTGCATTTAAATTTAGCCCCAGACAAACCAATGAGCTTCGTGACAGAGCTAAAAGGAAATACAGTCATAATTTGTCTCATCCCTAAAGGGCTAAAACGTGTATGTCAGTATGTCAGTATGTCAAGATCAGCACAGATTTTCTGGGAGACAATATGATTATTTGTACAATGTCACAGATTTGGAAAGAGGTGGTGACACTGGCTGTAGCACTCAGGTCTTTCTGTCTTCCATCCCCATGCCCTTGCCCTACAGAAGGCTGTTTCCACTCTATCTAGCTTGGGAAAACAGTGTGTTTGCTCCGGTTTCTGTCAATATGATTTTGCCTTCAGCACTCACCTTGCTTCAGTATAATTAAAGTGTTTCGTCATGGGTAAAAGAAAATATGTTAAATTTTAATTCCCCATGTGCATAAGGTGGGCAAGTTTGTTTATTTCCCCCTGCAGCTGACACAGGCACATGGAGGGATAGGATCAAAAGACAGAAAAGGGGAAAGGATGAGGAGGAGGCACTTCTTAGTGGGTGTCTTGATAAACAAATTAAGCCAATGAGTGGGGATGGTGAGGACTGTGGATTCCATGAAGTGCACCAGGAAAAAAGAAGGAAAGAAAAATATGAAAATGAAGGAGAAGCATCTCCTGTGGCTCAAATACTAACTATGATAGAGGAAGGCTATAAGTAAGGAAGCCTCTAGACATAGATTCCAAATGAGGATAACTGCCACCTTGGGCCTGGGGAGGGGCTCAGAATTCTGCTTTATCGTTCTTCATTAGCTTGAGTACAGGGCCCCTAACTCTTTCCTCAACACAACTCTTCCCCATCCCCAACAGAGAATCCTGGCCATCTTACTACCACTCTGTGGCTTAGGATAGAATGAACTGCATAGCTGGACACTTCTGATTCCAGTCCTAACTTTATTATTCCAGCCTTGTGAGCAAACTCAAATCATTCCCTACCTTTTTGTCTCAATTTCCTCTATTGTAATGTGGACATAACAATCCTTTGGCTTCTGAAAAAGGCCAATCTATTCGTGAAAATGAAAGACTTTGGGAAACTGCAAAAGGTGATTCAGTGAAACATACAGATTAGGAAAATGAGAATTGACATGACATTTTGAGGCTGCTAAATGACAGAGCCAGGCTTAATCCTGATCCACACTGTAGGACTCCAGATCTTGTCCAAGAAGTCATTTGGAGATCCAACGAGCACTGGCCAACAAGCTTCCCTTAATAGGGCTTGAGCTCTGGAAGGAGTAATGCCCAGACTGTATAATGATATAATTAATAGAAAAGATATTGACTGAACAAGATAGGATTTGAAAAGCCTCATGTCTGAATGTCTGCAAATGTATTCCAGGAGGAATAGAGAAAAGTATGCATGACCTAGATCCTGAAGTTGATGTGGATGCCTGCCTACTTGGGATGGGGCTACCGTTAGCATAGCGGTGAGAAATGAAGAGAAACAAGAATAGTACTTAGATTTTCTATTAAGATTCTATATGTTTCAAAGTAATTTTACATGTTCTCTCATTCAAACTTGCCCCTTCCCCCGCACACCCCTCCACTGCCCTACTTCAGCCCTTTTATCTCCCAGTGGAGTTCCTTTCACATTTCAACTTCCTAATTTCTCTGGGATACTGAGAACGATTTTTGGAAAGGCAGATCTGACCATGACACTCTTGGAACAAATTCCTTCGATGACATTCAGACACTTGGATTTGTCACTAGGAGTAGCAGATTGGCATTACGTGCTAATTGCATGGCATCATGCATATGTGACATTGATAAAGAGACCTTGATACTGGGTTTCCACTGTATGCCAGGTAATCTACGTATAATTAAGTTAAGAGGCAGATATAATTCCCAGCATAAAGACGAGGCAATTCAAGCTGAGAATTGAGGTGTTCTAACGTAAGGAAATATATGTTGCTATTTCCCCGTCTGAGCTATGCTACCTCCTCACTCTAACTGTACACAACTCATCCTTGCTGTGCTTCAGCTTCCTTGTCTAAAACTTAGATAAAGAATGCTTTCCAAGTTAAGTTGTTTTGAGGATTAAATAAAAAAATTAATGTAGGCAGGTTTAGCATTGTGCCTAGCACATGCCAAATCTTTCTTAAAAGTGATTATTGCCCCAGATCATGGAGCTGCTTCTGTGTGATGCAGAGGGCTTTGGGACAGGCAGAGTTTTGTTCCTATCTTTGCTTCTACCATCTTGCCTGAAGTGTTGGGTTGCCATGAAAGTTACAGATAATTTGAATTAAAACCCAGCACAATAACTGCCCTAGAATAAATGGAAACTCCCTTCTTGCAGTTGTCTCAGGCTAAAAAAACAACTGGAGTCATTCTTGACCTTTCTCTCTCCTACTTCCCTGATACCATCAGCAGATCCTGTGGTTCTGTCTTCAAAATATGTCTGTGATTGGATCATTTCTCACCGCCTCTGCAGCACCATTGCCTCATTTGGATTACTGCAGTAGCCTCCTACCTGGTTCCCCTTGCTCCACCCTCCCCAACTTCTAGCCTAGTCTCCAGCTAGCAGCTGCAGCCAGTTTGGAGAATTGAGTTAGATCAGTAACTGCATCCTCCCACAGCAGCTTTGCAATCTGCTCACAGGAGAAGCTGAAAACCTAACAAAGGCTTACAAAGCCTCTGTGCGCCGTAAACCACACCGAACCCCAGCTTCAGCTGTCACTATTTGCCACGTTTATTTACTGGCTTTTGTTTTGTTCATCAAACACCAGAATACCGTAAACATTTGCATTTGCTCTTACAATGCTCACCCTTCAGATATTGACATGACTGAGTCCTCTTATCTCTTGAGTTTCTTCTCAAGGTTCGCCCTATTGATGATGCCTTTCTTGAACACCCTATTTAAAGTTATACTTCGTTTCCATCACCACGGCCACCACAACCATGCTGAGCTCTCTTTCCTACTTTCTTTGCTTTATGTTGCACCTACTGTGAGCTGATCCCTCAAGTGTATGAAGAATGACTTGATGATTGCTACTACTTATTGTCAAAATAGTATCTAATCCTGCGTTGTTTGACTAGTTGTGGGGCTGTGAATATTCTACTTAACTTTTCCTTTTCAGTGAAACATGGGGAACTATATACACATATAAGGTTCTGCAATACTTGTACTTGGTCGCTTGTTTTTTGAGAAGTAAATAAAACACCATTTCCAAACAGTCTAAACAGAGTGGCTGGCATACACCAGGAGTCAATGAATAGTAATTGTTTTTCATTTGGTTAAATGAATTCCATGTCCAGTCACGGGGGCTCATGACTCTAATCCTAGCACTTCGGGAGGCTGAGGTGGGCGGATCACAAGGTCAGGAATTTGAGACCAGCCTGGCCAACATGGTGAAACCCTGTCTTTACTTTAAAAAAAAAAAAAATTAGCCAGGTGTGGCAGTGTGCACCTGTAATCCCAGCTACTCAGGAGGCTGAGGCAGGAGGATCACATGAACCCAGGAGATGGAGGTTATAGTGAGCTGAGATCACACCATTGCACTCCAGCCCAGGCGACAGTGCAAGACTCCATCTCAAAACAAAACAAAACAAAACAAAAAACAAAAAGAAAATTCCATTCAATTTGGCTTGATAATCATTTATTGAGTTATATTTTTAAATTAAATAATAGAGGTTTTCTTTTAAAAGGAATACCAATTATCAATACAGAATTAGTTGTGAAAATGAATATTTACTTAGACTAAGAAATTACAACAAGTTGCACAATGAATTAAAATTAACAAATATAATTAATGTCAGAAAAATCTAAATAGGAATATTTTAATTAATTATTTTTAAACACATTGTATAAACCTTTTTTCCAACGTTTTTGGGCTGTTTTTTGATCTCCCTGTCAGATGACACTGGTGTCTCAATATCATTTTCTTTAGAGGGAATCAGCAGTTAAGTCAGTCTTTTCTCTAGCATGGTTGACTGGAATTTGGTGTTTATTATTGATAGTTGGGATGCATAAAACATATTACCTCACTCACAGTACTAAAAACAGCAGTGCTATTTTTAGTACTGCTAGAGGCGTGTGCCCTATCAACACTAGGCTGCTGATATGTTCTATTTTGTGATTGCACTCCAAGAAGAAAATAATGCAGGATGCATTTATAATTGTATCTGCTGCACCGTCTGCACATCCCATGAGAAGAGTCGCTCTGCATTGACTGGGCATGCTAACTTACTTCACAACCACTTGCCTTTCACTGTTGTCCCTGCCTCACTTTACCAAATCAAGCCTTGTCTCTCACACACAGAATCATACTGCAGAGGGTTGTGCTGAGATGTGAAAACATCAGAGGAACTATTTGAAATATTGTTTAAAAAAGCTTAATCTAATCAAGATGCCATAATTTTCTCTCTCCCTGCCCCCATATATAACAAAGAGGTGTATTTCTAATGAAATTTATTTTTTTAGCTATAATATTTATAAAATTGATAATACCTCTAGCTCAATGGTCTGTTCATATTAATTGCATTAACACGTACATATGTATGAAGAAAAAATTTAAACTCATAAAAGCGTATGAGCACAGAAAATTGAATGTACACACACACATATGTATGTGCATGATTATATGTACACTATGTGTATAATTTTGTTGTAGAGATGTATGTTGGAGTGATCAGTGAAAGACCCTAAAGTGTGGAAAATATATCAACATAATACTCTCTGGTGAAAGAAAATGGGAATACGTTTGCTATTAAAAAAAAAAAGGAAGGCTATACAATTTCAACTGTCAGAAAGGAGTTTATACCTGTATAGAAAAACAAATTAAATGGATAATAACTATATCAAATTGCCATAACATTTACATACATTTAGATATTTTTAAGAGTGATGTAAATATTGAGATTTACAAAATGCAAGAAACTACATCCTTTGCAGCTCTAGTGAAAAATACTAGATATCAACTTGAAAATGTGCAAGGGTAAATAATTTTTTAAAATTTTGCATTAGAGTATATCACTAACTAATTAATAATGATTCACAAAGATACCCATGTCCTAATTCCTGGAACCTGTGAATATGTTAGGGTCCATGGCAGAGACACATTAAGGTTGCAGATGGAATTAATGTTGCTAATCAGCTGAATGTGAGATGAGGTGGTGATCTTGGATTACCCAGGTGGGTCCAATGTAATCAGAAACCTCTTAAAAGTGGAAGAGGGAAGTAGAATAAGGAGAACCAGAGAGCTGTGACCCGACGGTGACTTCATCAGATGTTTTTGGCTTTGAAGTGAGAGAGACCATGAGCCAAGGAATATGGGTGTCCTCTAGATGCTGCCAAGACAAGGAAATAAATTCTCCCTTAAAGCCTCCAAGAAGGAAAGCAGTTCTGCTGACTCCTTGATTTTAGCCCAGTGAGACCCCTTTGGGGCTTCTGATTTCCAGAACTGAAAGAAAATTATTTTTTCCTGTTTTAGGCCAGTAAATTTTTAGTAATTCACTACAGCAGCAGTAGGAAAGAAATATGTACATACATTAACTGACATAACTTTACTACCATGTTTCAAAGAGAAAAACAGACCTCTTTATTTTGTTACCTCTTCAAGTAATCAAAATACTGAATTTAAAAGTAGTAAAGGAATATATATTCATCTCAAGTTCACGTATATAGCAGTCTGAGCATATCAGAACAATGGTTCTCAAACTTTAGTGGGCACCAGCATCACCCAGAGGGCTTATATACATAGGTTGTTATATACTTCACCCACAGAGTTTCTGATTCAGTGGGTCTGGGGTGGGGACCAAGATTTTCAGTCTCTAACAACTCCCTGGGTGCTGCTGCTGCTGTGGGGCTGAGGACAACCCTTGGAGGACGAAGGACCAAGAAGACTGAAGGAGACAAGAGGCTTCTGAGAAGTCAAACTTCTGTTAGAAATCTTATACATTAATACTTGTATGTTTTATTCACAGAAATGCCTCTCTAGCCCCTACTTAGAGCCCATATACTCTGTTTCGAATAATACAACACAATTTTACTACCAATTTTTTTCTAGTTTATATCAGGCTATAATAATAAATGACAAATAGGAGGCACTGGCATTTGCTAGAGATAGGCAAATTTGAAACAATAATGGAGGAAATCAGGCTGCCCAAGAGTGAGGGGGAAGAATGAGAAACCATATGAACTTAAAATATTCATATGACATATGAATATATGAAGTTAACAGACATACAAAGTTGAAATATTTAAGTATCTGCTTCCACGTAGTGAATTAGTGATGAATCATCAATACATGTGTGGCTTTGAATTTGCAATGTCCAATAGAAAAGCCACTAGCCACATGTAACTAGTAAGCACTCGAAAAATGTCTGATATGAATTGAAATGTTCTGTACATATAAAATGCACATGGAACTTTGGAGGCTAAATAGAAAAAAATGTAAAATACCTTGTTAACAATTTTAAAATATTGAATACATGTTGAAAGGATAAAATTTAAGATATATTTAGTTAAAATATAGTATTAAGCTTAATTACACTTGTTTCTTTCACTCTTTTAAAAACATGGCTGCCAGAATATTTGGACTATTCTGAATAATAATGACTGAATGGGACGCTGGTAGTTAGTTCAAGACTTCTGAGTTTCTTGAAGCAGAATGGATTTATTTGCTTGGTCTGCCCCAGACCGTCACAGTGCATGGCCTGTGGGTAGTATTTGTTTAATATGTGATGAAGGAATAAATGAATGTATAAGTGAATGGATTAAAAATGTTTATGGAGGTATCACACCTTCTAATTTCAAGCTATACTACAGAGCTGCAGTAATTAAAACAGCATGGTATTGGCAAAAGGGTAGAAACATAGACCAATGTAATGGAATAGAAAATCCAGAAATAAACTCACATATACATGGTCTTACAATTCAATAGCAAGAAAATAACAACAAAAGCAATTAAAAAATGGGACCTGAATAGACATTTCTTAAAAGAAGACAAATGGTCACAGATACAGTTTCAAAAAAAATGCTTAACATGGTTAATCGTAAAGGAAAGACAAATCAAAACCATAATGAGATATCACTCACACTTTTCAGAGTGGCTTATGTCAAATAAAACAAAGATAAAATGTTGGTAAGTATAGGGAGAAAAGGGAAATTTTGTACACTTTTGGTGATTATAGCCATTATAAAATCCAGTATGGAGGTTCCTCAAAAATGAAAAATAGAATTATACAATTATAAATTGTCAATTTGTGATAAAACTGTTTGAAGTACTCTGTTGAAGAAACTAAAAGACTTTTTGCAGAAATATTTCCAGTAAAAAAAAAATGGATAGGATTTTAAAGCTCATTCTTTAAGGGTTAAAGTAAGCTTCAGTCTTCTGAAAATACAAGAATATGAGGTGCCTCATTCTCTAACAACTCAGGATGGATGATCTACTACTGTCTTTAGATTTAAAATGCCTCTTTCCCTCCAAACAATACTTAAATATTTAAAAAACTATTGTAGTGTAAGTTAGTAGCTTATGTATCATTTATTGAATGAACATGAATTTGACATGCTTATCATACTTTAATTAAGAGTGGTAAAATATGAAATAAAAACTCCTAGACTTAAAAGTCCTAAACTTAAAACTGAAAAGATTTGAAATAGAATCTTAAATCTCAAATAACCCCAAGTTATGCAAGTCTCACCTTATGCAAATTGTATTTTAGATGCATTGTTCCACAAGGCACACACTATAATTTTAGGCGTGTGGAACATTTTTGCTCTATGTGTGGAAGTACAAAATGGCCTTATGTCCAGGTGCAAACTACAAACAAGAATACGAGTGGGTGGAGGGAGAAAGGGTAGGCATCCTTTGTGTTTTTTCTGTTCCCATGAAGATTCTAGCTGCTTTAGCTTGCATTAGTTATTCAGTGCTACTTCTGGGTAAGTCCCTCCTTTTAACATTACAGCTAACGCTGGAAAGCAACCAGGCAACAGCAAGAAAACAAGGGAACTTTATAACTGAATATGTAAATAAGAATGCAATATGAAGAAAGTCAATACATTTCATGCAATGCACTTCAGCAGTGAAAAATATTTTGAATACAACATGAAAAAGACAGTTAAAGTGTCTGCTACTGCTTTTCCTACTAATGACATGTGGCCATTAAAATTTAAATCAGAATTAATTAAAATTAAATGAAATTAAAAATTCAGTTCTTTAGTCATGTGAACCGCATTTCAAGGGCTCAACAGCTACATGTGGCTAATGGCTACTGTGTTGGACAATGTGTGGAACATTTTCATTATCATAGACAATTCCACTGGACAGTGATGCTTTAGGCAATTAATTCTCTTAACTTGTCTGAGCTTGGCCTTCTTATGTAGAGAAGGGGAAGAATAATATTCAGACCTTAACTACATCACAAGATTTCTGCGAGAGTCATGTGCAGAAATGTGAGGTGGATTATTATCATTATCTCAACTGAGGAAGGAAGGTTGGAAGTGAGACTTGGTGGTAAGCATATGGTTGGGTGTTCACTTCAAATAAAACATAGAACTTTCTTTGATGCACCCCTGAATACTTCTATATCCCTGAATACTACTGTATTGTGAATACTATAATATCCTGCATACTGCTTTGGCAGAATGTATATACTGAGCTGGACAGCTCTTGTGTTCCACTTTACATCTTCTTGGTCTACATGCTCTACTCCAGTCATTGCTACAGCAACCAGTGATCATGCAGGTCAAACCAACAGCATCTAGCTTTGGCTGTACCTATAAGTCTTGCTTTCTCCCCTGGGGCTTTTATGACATGGCTAATAATGCAGTACTTAAAGGAACATGGTTGCTCTGATGCATATGCAACTCTAAGAGTACAGAAGAGGTAGCACCTCCTGGGATAACCCTTGACCAGTGAAGGTGAGGTAGTGGATAAATACTTCCCTCCTCTATCTCGGAGGTAGAAATTCTACAGAGCATTCTACAAGTCTTCTCAGAGGGTACCTAAGTGGGACTGAGCCCCAGATGCTCACAGTGGTGTTAGTTCCATAGTGCACCTGTCCATTCCCCATTTCATTCTTCACAACTCCCACCCCTCCATTTCTTGAAGTAACTTTTCCGAAATAAACTCTCTGCAAGTCCCTCTCCCAGGGCCTACTTTTTAGGGGGAATTTAGGTTAAGATAAGTTCTTGGGATGATTTCTTGCTTTTAGTCCACAAATTTTTTGAAAGTCATTTGAGATTTGGGATTTAAACAGGTTGCTTTAGTATTGCCCATGGCCTTGGGCATAGTGACGTATTACTCACATCATTTAGCCAGGCAATTTTAACTTCATCTGCAAAGTGAAAGAAGGTTGTAAAGATGGAGAAAGGCATATATACAAAGGTCTCCATCTCCACTACAACCCAAATTCCCTGCTATGATATGTCAGCACATTTTCTGTGAAGTGATGAATGTGTGCCCAGAACTGTGCTTATCAGTACAATATATGATATAATAGGAATATATTTATTTCTCATCCCCAGATACCTTATAAGCAATATAAGAATGTGCCCTTTGATGTCAGGAGATCTGGGTTTCCGATTGTTATTTATCTGAAAACCACAGTTGTTTCCTTCATATCACTTTGTGTTTTATAATGACTTATTTAGGAAGTAGACTGTAAGCTCAATGAGGGCAAGAGCTGTGTCCTGTCACTGAATACTTTATCCCCTGCCCCAGGATAGTACCTGGGGATAAAGTGAGTACACAGAAGGTCCTCAGTAAATGTGTTGTTGATTTAATGAATGACTGTTAATATTTATTATTGACTTTGTGATAGGCCAGGGGTTGGCAAACAGTCAGTGGGCCAAATCCATGCCATAGTCTGTTTTTGTAAATCAAATTTTATGGAAACTCAGCCATCCTTATCCTTGGCCACATTGTCTATGGCTTCTGATGGGCTATCATGGCAGAGCTGAGCAGCTGCAGAAACTACATGGTTCACACAGCCAAAAATATTTGCCATCTGGTCCTTTACAGAAACATTTACCTATCTCTGTGTTGGGCTATAGGTTTTTATGACTAAACTTTCTGTATGAACTATGACATGAAAAATGTCTGTGTCAAACTCCTACTGAATAGAAGCCATTATTCTAGAATATTATACACCAAGGCATGGAGAAGATTGCCTCTATATAGGATCTGAAGGTGTGAAGGAGAGAAGCTAAGATCCTTTTCAACAGAGCCTAGAACATGGACCTGGACAAGCCTACTCCACTTCTTGGTGTTGTGTCTTCATGTCCTTAGCAGCAGATAGGAGAAATCACTCTTATTTCTCCCCCAAACCCTCTACTCAGGATATTTCCATTCTGCTTTCTTTTAATGAGATTCATGATCACCAATTTATCAAGAAAGTGAATTCCATGTGTCTATTTTTTTAATTGTATCTGCATCCATCGATCCCGGGATAGTGCTTCTGCATTATAAATGTTTACAGAATTCATAAACTTTTCCCTATATTATAGATGAGGAAACTGAGGTTCATTCAGGAAAAATAGTCTTGTTTGTTGCAGATACAGAAGTTATGGTCCCTTCACACAGGTAGTGAATAGTGAAGATAGATTCAAACATGGGTCTCCCTGGCTCAGCAGCTGGGTTTTCTGTCCTACAACCTGCTACCAGGTAGCTCTGCTCTTGAACCAGGTCCTTCACCATTCTAGGGCTTACTTTGCTCATCTATAAAATGGTCAGAGAGTTGGGAATTAACTGGACGATTGATAAATTCATTTCTTAACTTTGGAAGGTACTAAAACAATACGAGCTATTGTCTGTAACCATAAACTGAAAAGCCCAGTTTTGTTTAGCTGAGGTGAGAAAACATTTTCAAAAATGGAGAAAAAAAACGAAGGAATCTTATAGTGGCTGAGCAATGTAATCAAATAAGTACTGTTTTATAGAGCCTCAGGCCCTCATGCCACACTAGGTCAAAAATCACTTGAGTAAAACTCAAAGGTCAAGTTGACCAGAAAATAAAAATCAAATGGACCAAGTGGCAGAGACAAAGCCCACTTTGCTTTCAAACTAATACCCTCTATTCGAGCTGGAAAGGGCTTATCTCAATTGCTTAATCCCATGACCACACTTTGCACTGTTCACTTTGGTTTTCCCAGTGCCGTAAATCTTATCTCTTTTTAGCCCATGCTAAGTTATTTCGTTTTTTTAAATCAGTATTTTTTCTTTGCATTTTAATTATAAAAATCATTTTCTTCCTCTGTTCCCTTTATTTTTAAAGGCATGTTCTTTAATATCTTCCACACTCAGGCCACCTTATCTGTGACCTGCCATCTCATCAGTTTTGTTGTCAAAGCCTCAGTGTGGCTTCAGAGCACAGGGCTTATTTTTACTTTTATGTCCTGACTTGCCCTGGGCTGCCAGAGTTATTCACAAAAGGTGGCCCAGGGACATGAAGAGCATTTCCTTTCCTTAATTCCCATAATTAATTGCTTTTTAATCAGGGGCAATAACTCTTTGGCAAATCACCCTGCCAAATACTTACTTACTCCCCTTGTGAGCTAATCAGCTTCGGCCACTGAAACCACACAGTTAGTTGCAGATGTAGTATGATGAGCTATCTTGGGAGTACTGAATCAGATCCTGATCTTGACAGACTACGGAGATTGGTTATTCACAAACTAGGGAGGCTTTTTCAATATGCAATGGTTGTTGTGCTTGAAAACTTTGAAGATATTGAAACAAAATATTTTTTCAACAGCCAGTAATTCATTAAAAATTTTTTTCAATGAATATTTACTTCATTTACCATTTTAAGCATCTGAACATGAAGATAAGGCAGACACATTATGCTTCTGCCTTCACAGGCATTCTAGTGCAGACAGACAGAAAATTACAAGAAAAAGCTGGGAGTGGTGGCTCACACCTGTAATCCTAGCACTTTGGAAGGCTGAGGCAGGCAGATCATGAGGCCAAGAGATTGAGACCATCCTGGCCAACATGCTGAAACACCGTCTCTACTAAAAATATGAAAATTAGCTGGGCATGGTGGCACACGCCTGTAGTCCCAGCTACTCGGGAGGCTGAGGCAGGAGAATTCCTTGAAGCTGGGAGGCGGAGATTGCAGTGAGCCAAGATCACACAACGGCACACCAGCCTGGTGACAAAGCAAGACTCTGTCACACACACACACACACACACACACACACACACACACACACACACAAAATGTGCAGGAGACCAGTAGTATACACATTCATAAACAGATACACAAGCGATTGTTGATAACTGCTCTAAAAGAAGTAAAATATGATGATGAGGTAGCTGCAATGTGATGCTTAAGGTAAGAGGTCAGGCGAGTCATCTTTGAAAAAGAAGCATTTGAGTAGAGGTTTAAGTGATAAGAAAGAGCCAGGCACATGAGGAACTGGCTGAGTAGGGCTGGAGGTGTACAAGTAGATGGGCTAATAACTACATAAATTCTCAGATGACAGGGAGCTTGGTAGGTTTGGGAAGGCAACCGAGCCCAGTGTGGCAAGTGGGCGAGCATGGAGGATAGTAATTCAAGGTAGGAAGGGGCTAGATAATGTTGACATTGCTGCCTGTGTAAACAGTACAGGCACCAACTGTGTGCTGGGAACCTTGCTGGGTACTGGGGGTGTAAAGACCATAAAACATATTTATGGATAAATTGCCCTGAGGGCCTTACCTCATTGCATATTGCCAGTTGTCACTGTATCTCAGCAATGGCAAGCCCCTCAGGTCTCAGTATATTCAGGTAAATCTCCCTCCCTGACACTGGACTTCTATCACTGATGCTTCTGGACTGCTGGGACTTATCACATAAGCATTACACTTCTCATTTCTCCCCTCTTAGTCACCATCAGAGGTCAGGGCCCCATCTAATCTCTTATCAATGGACATGCCTCTAGGCTTCCCATGTATTACTCTATCCCCATCTCTATCTGCCCTCCCAAATCCCTGTTCCCCGGTCCTGGAATTCACAGTGAATCAAATCTGAATCTATCCCCATCTTTCTCTGCCCACTGGAATTCACAATGAGACATGAATAAACCCCCATATATTCCATAGTTTCTTGGTCTGATCACCTCCCTGATGGAAATGAAGACTTTCTGTCCCTGATAAAGCAGCTTCCCCTGTCATTGGTGACTGTTTCATCTCTCATGACTCAGATAACTTAGGACCTAAGGGTGAGGAGGCTACCGCCTTTCTCTCTGTTGTCTCTCCCTACTTCAAAAATTTAGCATCTGTGGATCAGTAGACTTTGTTACCCAAAATAACTTGGGATAAAGAAAAGTATTGGCTTTAGTTATATATTTTATTTTTGTTTTTTAGAGCAGTAGAGGAAACGCATGGTCAAGCTCATGGACCCTGAAACCAGATGGCCAAGGTTGGATTCAGTCTCTGCCATTTACTAGTTATGACAGTGAAAAAGGTTAGTTAATGTCTTTGAGACTCAGGTTGTTCATCTTTAGAATAAGAATAGGGTAGATGTGAGAATTAAGTTAAGTAATACACATGAAGTATGTTGAATGGTGTTTGGTGTATTTTAAGTGCCATATAAGTGTTCTAATTATTTTGTTGTTATTAACTGACTGATAACTTGAATGTCTAGCTTACTTCTTCCTCTCCTTCTCTCTGTCTGATATCATTCTTGGCAAATTCAACATTCATGAAGGTGGAACCTCTATGACTCTAACCCTTTAGCTCTTTGGTTTAGTAGCTCTGACCATTTCTTCCTCCACCCACCTCCGCCACCTACTCACATAGTCATGCCCTAGGCTTTCTCTTCTCCAGCAATTGTATCATCTCCAAAATCTTGATTTCAGTACATCACGCTTGCATAAAGTTCTCTTCTCTCCTGGTAACTTATTCACTCCAGCACCTTCCCTCTGGAGACTGACATCATTATTTCAAATCCACTCACCCTTTGACAGCTTTGTCTGTATGTATGTTTCCCTTCTCTCCTTCACTTTTCTCACCTTCCAGCTTATGCTTTATGACCCATCATTAAGATCAATGCCTTGAACAGCCACTTATCTTTCTTTCCTTTTTCTCCTTTTGCCATTCTTGACTAGAGAAATACTGGACAAATCCAAACAATCACTTAATCTGAGCTTGCGCCTGAGAAGTTGAAATATCACAGTATTACTCACAGGACTCGCTTTGCATGTTCACTTGGTTGCCAGATAATCTAACTCAGGTATCATATAACCTAACATTTCTATAGTAGATTCACTTTTGCATTGTCTTAGATAATCATTGCCTATCTTCTTTGTCCTTAAGTCTCAAGAACCTCTCCCCATGAGCTGATGTTTTATTTTCATGCTTTACTGAAAAATTAGATGAAATAGACATTATCTTCAATTCCCTCCACTGATTCCATGCCCCTAGATCCATCTGTGCATTCTTTCCCATGATAACTGAAGAACTGTCTCTACTCCTCTCTAAGACAAGCCACTCCTCTTACTCTTTGGATCTCACGCTTCCAATACTTTAAAATATCTCATTCTTAAAATTATCCCCCTTTTCCCCAGCACTGTCAACCATTTTCTCTCTATGGGATCAATTTCATCAGCACTCAAACATGTGTTAGTATCCTTGATCTTACAAGAGAAATAAGGACCTTGGCTTGCCTCGGTCACCACACTGGACACCTTCTCTTGGCTCCTCTGGATCCACTCCAACCTTTCTCCACCTTGGACACTGCATCAGTAGTTTCCATGCACGGCCAGGTGTGGTGGCTCACGCCTGTAATCCCAGCACTTGGGGAGGTCGAGGCGGGCGGATCACGAGGTCAAGAGATTGAGACCATCCTGGTCAACATGGTGAAACCCCGTCTCTACTAAAAATACAAAAATTAGCTGGGTCCGGTGGCGCACGCCTGTAGTCCCAGCTACACAGGAGGCTGAGGCAGGAGAATTGCTTGAACCCAGGAGGCAGAGGTTGCAGTGAACTGAGATTGTGCCATTATACTCCAGCCTGGCTCCTGGTGACAAGCAAAACTCTGTCTCAAAAAAAAAAAAATAGTTTCCATGCACTCAGGTTTCAGGTTGAATTTGCTAAATAAGCAACTCCTGCAGGAGATTGGAGGAAGAGAAGAGAATAGCATTCAAGTATTTACTCCCCTAGAAACTGCGGTCAAACCACAGAGTGTGCCATCTCTTAACGTTGCCCATGACCTGCACGTATCTTCATATGCAGTTCTTTGATGAATAAACCTTCCCAGAATTATCTTAATTTGACTGTGCCTTCTAACTTCTGCAAGAATCCTGCCTGGTAATCTCGTCTTCTAGCCACAGCTCAATTTCTCTGCTATAATAATCTCGTTTTTTCTCATATTTTTTCTGGCTGTTCATTCTCAATGCCTGTACTAGCTCTTTCTCAAATTGGATAGATGTCTATATTTTAAAGTATCCCAAGGCCTTGTCCTATTCTCTTTCTTTTCTCTGCCCCCTTTTACCTTATGATCTCATCTAGCTCACAGCTTGAGATATCTTCTATATGTATTATTGACTTTCAGATTTACATCTCCAGCCAGAACTCACATTCTAAGTTATATGAATTCACATAACTACCCAATAGATACCTTCACTTGGAATCTAATGGGCATATCACATTTCACATGGCCACAATGATGATGATGATCCCAACCCCTGAAGTCTTTCAAAGAAATCTCCCTCTCCACAGACTTCTCTGACGAATTTAAGAGTACCATAATCCACCCTGCTTTGCAGGCAAAATAATCTAAAACCTTGAGTTTTCTCATTTCTTATATCCCACATTCAATCATCAATAAGTCTTATCAATTACGTCTCCAAGGATCCCAAATCCAAACATTTTTCACCATCTCCAGTGCTGTACCTAGAGTCCAAGGCACTGTCTCTCCTTGCCTGAGCTTCTGAAATAGCTTCATATCAGGATTGCCTGAACTCACTTTTGATAGTCCAGTCTTTACCTTGCAGTCAGAGTACTTTTTCTAAAATGTAAGCTATCTCCCTGCTTTAAATCTGCCAGAGCTCTTACGGCTTTCAGGATAAAATCCAGACTTATGATCATGATCTGTATGACCTTACATGACTTGGCCTTGACTGCTGACTTCTGTGACCTCACTCTCTCTTCTGTCCCCGCTCATTCACCAATGTCCATAAACACTGAACTTTCTTTTGTACTTTGAACATTTCAAACTCATTTCTATCCCTGGGCTTTGTTCATGGTACTGCCTGCTTGGAATACCTCCCCTCATTTCTGCCTGGTTCACTTCTCTGCACTAAAATAGTATTCTCTTCCTGGTTACTCTCAGAAATATTACCCTATATTATCCTCTCCATTGCATTTATCACTACTTATAATTATTTAATTTACTTATCTATGTATATGTTCATTATCTGTCTCTCTTCATAGCTGAGAAGATAGTCACTCCACAATATCTCACCTTTAGAGTTGTGCATGGCACATGATATGAGCTTAATAAATATTCATGAAATAGATAGGTGAATGAAAAATACAAAACGAATTAAAATTGTGATAAGCACTGTGAATTAAGCAAAAAGTGTCACAAAAGGTATAAGAGAGGGGATTCACGCAAGATTGGGTAGTCAATGAAAGACTTTCTGATGAAGTGACATTTAAGCTGAGACCTGAAAGGTGAGTCGGAGTAAGTGAAGTGTGGGGGAAGAACTGTCCAGGCCAGGGAAATACCATTTGTAGGTTACCTGAGGCCATGAAGAACTTGGGGTACTAGAGAAATGAAAGGAGGCTGATATGGATTGAGTGGAGAGCATGGCATGAGATGAGTTTGAAGGCCAGTAGAAGCCACTTATAGAAATATGGTAAAGTGCTGATGTACCATCATGAACAGAGGAGACAATGCCAAGGAAAGGGAAGCTGCTGAAGCTGGAGGAACCTAATTCAAAAAAAGCTTTCCAGAAGCAGCAATATTGAGGCTCAGAAATAAAGAATGCTTAGAAGTCACCAGAAGAATGGGAATGGAGGAATGAGAAAAGTACCTCAGGGAGGCACACACAAGGGCAGACAAGTGTACAATAAGCTGCATATTCTGGAAACCACAGGCATGGTGTGTCCAGAAAGGCGCATCAAAGAGGAACACTCAGGCGACTGTCCTGCTTGCCTTTATATCTTCAGCTCACTGCAGGCAGGTAATAAATAGAGGTTCATTAAATAATGGAAGAAAGGAAATTCAGGAGATGAAACTGGAGAATTAGGTAGAAGCCAAGCCACAAGTATCCTTATGTCCTTACTATGGGTATAAAATTTTATTCAGTAAAAACAAAACATAAAAAGATTTATGATAGAACTGACAGGATGAGATGGAAAACCTAGTCAATCTCATATTTACTCAGAGTTTTAAAGAGTAGCCCACTTATTAACTTAGAAAAAAATTATTCATCTACTTGATTCAATGCTGCACACACTTAATCTGCTCAATATAATTTTACTGTGAATCTTGAGTCTTGTGGTAATTTTCCAGAATATATTGGGTTCTTTATTCTAGGATTGGCATGTGGAGTTCAATTCTAAGCAAAGTTTTCTATTGGGACAATTGCAAATTTAAAATGATTAGCTTTAAATAGAGCATTGTTTCCTATCATGGATTATTTTGGTTCTTAAATGTCTGTCAAAGTAATAAAAGATTTGAGCTATTTTAAATATTTCAAAAGTCCAACACATTTATCAATAATTAGGTTGCACATGCTAATTAAATTTCAAGGTTCTTTAGTATTAGCTGAAATTACACTAATTTCAATGTGCAGTCACGTAGATGAGCATGAATGGCGGTCTATGTGATGATAGCCTCTTTGCTGAACAGTGTCCCTGCGTAAAGACCCATACCTCTCCAAATATCTTTGGAGGACCTGAGCACAATTTGCATGAAATAGCAGTCATTCCACATTTCTGGGAAAGAGATCATCTTAAGGAAGAATTCAGTAAAGTAGCTCAAGTTTAGGCCAATGGCAATGAAGGACTGTTGAAGGGAAGGCAGGATTATAATGTAGAACTCTCTGGGCGGTCTTAGAACTTAGTCACTGAGCTAGGCTGCCTTCTTGCTGGGCAGGGCAGTTCTGAAGGAAAAAAAAAAAAAAGAAGGCAGCAGCATAATGGAAACTCATAAATAAAGCCCTAAATCCCTGGGACAGAGCACCTGGGAACAAAAAGCAGTTTATGAGTTCTGCTGCAGCAGACCTAAACGTACCTGCCCAGCAGCTCTGAATGAACAACAGAGCTCACAGCTCACCATTTGAACTCCTATAAAGAAGAGACCATCTCCTCAAGCAGTTCCCTGACCCTCATATATCCAAAGAGACACCTCATAAAAGAGAGATCAGATTCACACTAGGCAGGTATCCTTCTGGGACAAAGATAGCAGAAGAAGAAAACTGGTAACCACCCTTACTATTCAGTAGCTGCTGCAGGTGAACCCCAGGCAAGCAGGGCCTGGAGTGAACCTCAGCAGACCTACAGCAGAGGGGCCAGACTGTCAGAAGGAAAACCAAAAAACAGAAATAACCTCATCATCAATAAACAGAATGTCAATCTGAAAGATTTGAGACCCAATCTGAAAGCCAGCAACTACAAAGTCGACAGGTGGATAAATCCTTAAAGATGGGAAGAAGCCAGCACAAAAAGGACGAAAACACCCGAAACCAGAACACCTCTCCTCCTACAAGGGATCACAACTCCTCACCAGCAAGGGAACAAGGTTGGAGGGGGAACGAGTGTGATGAAATGACAGAATCAGACTTCAGAAGGTGGGTAGTAAGAAACTTCTGTGAACTTAAAGAACATGTTCTAACCAAATGCAAAGAAACTAAGAACCTTGAAAAAAGATTGGACGAAATACTAATGAGAATGGACAAAATAGAAAGGAATATAAGTGAATTGATGGAGCTGAAAAACGCAACACAAGAACTTCGTGAAGCATGCACAAGTATCAACAGTCGAATTGACCAAGCAGAAGAAAGGATATCAGAGGTCGAAGATCAACTCAATGAAATAAAACGGGAAGGCAAGACTGGAGGAAAAAGGGTAAAAAGGAATGAACAAAATCTCCAAGAAATGTGGGACTATGTGAAAAGACCTAATCTACGTTTGATAGGCGTACCTGAATGCAACGAAGAGAATGAATCCAAGCTGGAAAATACTCTTCAGGATATTAACCAGGAAAACTTCCCCAACCTAGCAAGGCGGCAAATATTCAAGTCCAGGAAATACAGAGAACACCACAAAGATATTCATCAAGAAGAGGAACCCCAAGGCACATAATCGTCAGATTGACCAGGGTCGAAATGAAGGAGAAAATACTAAGGGCAGCCAGAGAGAAAGGTCGGGTTACCCACAAAGGGAAGCCCATCAGACTCACAGCATATCTCTCAGCAGAAACCCTACAAGCCAGAAGAGAGTGGGGGCCAATATTCAACATCCTTAAAGAAAAGAACTTTCAACCCAGAATCTCCTATCCAGCCAAACTAAGCTTCATAAGTGAAGGAAAAATAAAATTCTTTGGGAACATGCAAGTACTCAGAGATTTCATCACCACCAGACCAGCTCTACAAGAGCTCCTGAAAGAGGCTCTACACATATAAAGGAACAACAAGTACCAGCTCAACTAAAGGGCAAAACACCCAGCTAGCACCAAAATGGCAGTATCAAATTCGCACATAACAATATTAACCCTAAATGTAAATGGACTAAATACCCCAATCAAGACACAGACTGGCAAATTGGACAAAAAGCCAAAACCCATCGGTGTGCTGTATCCAGGAAACCCATTTCACATGCAAGGATACACAAAGGCTCAAAATAAAGGGATGGAGGAAGATTTACCAAGCAAATGGAGAGCAAAAAAAAAGCAGGAGTTGCAATTCTCATCTCTGATAAATTAGACTTTAAGCAACAAAGATCATAAGATACAAAGAAGGACATTACATAATGGTAAAAGGATCAATGCAACAAGAAGAGCTAACGATCCTAAATATATATGCACCCAATACAGGAGCACCCAGATACATAAGGCAAGTTCTTAATGACTTACAAAGAGACTTAGACTCCCACACAATAATAGTGGGAGACTTTAACACCCCATTGTCAACATTAGACAGATCAACCAGACAGAAATTAACAAGGATATCCAGGACTTGAACTCAGACCTGGACCAAGCAAACCTAATAGACATTTACAGAACTCTCCACCCCAAATCCACAGAATATACATTCTTCTCAGCACCACATCACACCTACTCTAAAATTGATCACATAATTGGGAGTAAATCACTCCTCAGCAAATGCAAAAGAACGGAAATCGTAACAAACCATCTCTCAGACCACAGTGCAATCAAGTTAGAACTCAGAATTCAAAAACTAACCCAGAATCGCACAGCTTCATGGCAACTGAACAACTTGCTCTTGAATGTTGACTGGATAAACAATGAAATGAAGGCAAAAATAAAGATGTTCTTTGAAACCAACGAGAATGAAGACACAACTTACCAGAATCTCTGGGACACATTTAAAGCAGTCTCTAGAGGAAAATATATAGCAATAAGTGCCCACATGAGAAGCAAGGAGAGATCAAAAATTGACACCCTATCATAAAAACTGAAAGAGCTAGAGGAGCAAGATCAAAAAAACTCAAAGTCTAGCAGAAGACAAGAAATAGCTAAGATCAGAGCAGAACTGAAGGAGATAGAGACACAAAAAACCTTTCAAAACATCAATAAATCCAGGAGCTGGTTGTTTGAAAAGATCAACAAAATAGACAGACCACTAGCCAGATTAATAAAAAAGAAAAGAGAGAATAACCAAATTGATGCAATAAAAAACGATAAAGGGGATATCACCACAGATTCCACAGAAATTCAAACCATCATCAGAGATTATTATAAACAACTCTATGCACATAAACAAGTAAACCTGGAAGAAATTGATAAATTCCTAGACACTTGTACCCTCCCAAGCCTAAACCAGGAAGAAGCCGAAACCCTGAACAAACCCATAACAAGGTCTGAAGTTGAGGCAGCAATTAAGAGCTTACCACCCAAAAAAAGCCCAGGTCCAGACGGGTTCACAGCCGAATTCTACCAGACATACAAAGAGGAGCTGGTACCATTCCTTCTGAAACTATTCCAAACAATACAAAAAGAGGGAATTCTTCCCAAATCATTTTATGACACCAACATCATCCTGATTCCAAAACCCGGCAGAGACTCGACAAGAAAAGAAAACTTCAGGCCAATATCCATGATGAACATAGATGCAAAAATCTTCAATAAAATACTGACAAGCCAATTGCAACAGCACATCAAAAAGCTTATCCACCATGATCAAGTAGGCTTCATCCCGGGGATGCAAGGCTGGTTCAACATACGCAAGTCTATAAACATAATTCACCACATAAACAGGACCAAAGACAAAAACCACATGATTATCTCAATTGATGCAGAGAAAGCCTTTGACAAAATTCAACAGCCCTTTATGCTAAAAACCCTCAATAAGCTAGGTATTGATGGAACGTATCTCAAAATAATAAAAGCTATTTATGACAAACCAACAGCCAATATCATACTGAATGGGCAAAAACTGGAAGCATTCCCCTTGAAATGTGGCACCAGACAAGGATGACCTCTCTCACCACTGCTATTCAATAAAGTATTAGAAGTTCTAGCCAGAGCAATCAGGCAAGAAAAAGAAATAAAGGGCATCCAAATAGGAAAGGAAGAAGTCAAACTGTCTCTATTTGCAGATGACATGATTGTATATCTAGAGGACCCCATCGTCTCAGCCCCAAATCTCCAGAAACTGATAAGCAAGTTCAGCAAAGTCTCAGGATACAAAATCAATGTGCAAAAATCACATGCATTCCTATACACCAATAACAGACTTAAAGAGAGCCAAATAAAGAACAAACTTCCATTCACAATTGCCACAAAGAGAATAAAATACCTAGGAATACAACTAACAAGGAA
>NW_022436943.1:50629035-50632863 GCF_009761245.1 Sapajus apella | reverse complement strand
TCCCTCCCCTATTTCCCCCCAACTGACCCCAGTGTGTAGTGCTCCCCTCCCTGTGTCTATGTGTTCTCATTGTTCAACACCCGCCTATGAGTGAGAACATGCGGTGTTTGATCTTCTGCTCTTCTGTCAGTTTGCTGAGAATGATGGTTTATTTTTGGCATTTTAAATATTGTCATGATGTCCCATGATTGGGTCTTTTTTCTTTCATCATATAGGATACTTGTTAAATACCTTTATTCTAGAAACCCATATATCTTGGTTCTGTCTATATTTTTAAAAAATTAAAATAAACTCCCAGATAATTTCCTCTAATCTAATCTCTCTGTCATTTTTTTTCTGGAACTAATATTTTTAAGAGATTAGCTCCCCAGAGGGTTGCCTATTTTCCATACCTTTTTCAGTATTTCTATTTCATCAAATTTTATTTTTTAAATTCCTGAAGAGTTCTTCAACTTTGTATTCCTATTCCTATTATCCTCTACTTTTTTTTAATTTTCATTTTATTTACATTTTAATGTTTGCTTTCACAACAATTCCAAGGACATTTTTTCTTTTGTAAATGCTTACTTTGTTTTCTGTTTCGTGTGTTCAAGATTTTCCTCAATTATTTTATTTTTGGCACTCCACTAATAACTAGAATGGAGCACTAGAAAGTTAATTAGAGGTCCTTCGTATGTGATTGGGGCTATCAACTGGTGGACCTCGCCATAAAGTGATCAGTAGAGGATCTGCCATTTTACTGTAATAGTATCTGCATGTTTTTTATTCTCCTGAGAGAAACAATCTCCATGGAGTAGAATTCTCCAGTGTCATAGTTGGGGAATAGAGGTCTGAATGGCCGTGTTAGGGGAAAATCATGTATTTTGACTTAATGTTTACATTTTTGATCCATCTTCTGGTATCCACTCTCAGATAGGTCTGGTGTCTCCATGTTCTGATCTTCTCTAATAGAGCCTCTGTAGATAGTAAGTACTGGGGAAGAACTGGCTATTAGGGGTAGACAGTGACTCTATGGTTCTAACTCCTCCTTACACATGCTTTCAATCAACCCTCATTTTTTTCCCCTTTCAATTATACTGGATGCCATTAAGCCATGATCTTTTCTGGGTCTTCTGATGTTAACTAGCTTTTGACATCCCCAATATGGACTTAGTTTTCAGCTTGCTGTGCCCTGATAAGTTGGCTACCTCTATCCTTTCGTTTCCCATCGTTAACAATTTAGTTGACATCTCAAAATTGATGTCATTACCTTTCCAATCCTCTTTGTTCTTGTAAGTTTATATCATTTTTTAAAATTCCTTTACAATCATTTTATTGGCTTGCCTAAAAGAACAGAGTAAAAGCATAGACTCAAGTTGCCATTTCTAACTGGGCATTTTCTGTGCTACTGTTCTTGGGAGAATTATCTCATTCAATCCTCACAGCAGCCCTAGGATCTAGATACTGTTACTGCCACCTTCTTAAAGGTAAAGAAACACAGATGTTAGGCCTATTGCTACCATCACTTAGCAGGTAGGTGAAGGGGCTGGAATTAAACCTGAGCTATTTTCACCTGGATTTTTCATCTTTTGGCAACATATCCTTTTAAATATCTAATATTTGAATTCATAGGAGTCTTACATTATTTTCCTGGAGTTATATTTGTGTTCTATATTTCTGCCACATTCTATAAGGGAACCTTATTTACATTTCAGTGATTTGCTATCTTTTTCTTGGCATAGATCATATTGCTTCTTAATTTGACACATGTTCAAACTATCTGAAATGAATATTAATATTTATTTTATGCATATTTACTTTTGGGAAGTACCCTTTCCTAGAGTCTATGTCTCCAATCTGTATCTTCAAGTAAGAAGGAATTTATTTAAGGACATGTGCATGGCGTCACTGGATCTGGAGTCAGTAGGCTGTCACTTTAGTCCTGCATCTATCAGCTGACATTAGAAATTTGTACAAACTCTGAGTTTTAGCTTTCTTGCCTGAACAGTGGATTAATTATTCCCATCCTACTTGCCAAAACAGGATAGCACAAAAACAAATTTTAAAAAGCAAGAGACTATTCTGTAATTCTAAGACAGTCTTCATTAATCTGTCATTCATTTACAATCGTCAAAATTTTGACCATATCCACGTATCACTTTCACTGTTATTTAGTAATTAGTAAATATCTTTTTCTTAAGTCAATTTACTTTCTTTTTGCTTAAATTTATTTATTTATAAAGGGAAATTAATGGAAAGCGGGGAAAAAAAAGACAGGATCAAAATACAGGAAGGATCACAGCCCGAGAGAGAAAGTGTTAGTCACGGATGTGTTCAGGAAGAGCAGGCAGGAATGGATCCTGGGCTTGGAGACCAGTTTTTTATTGTTTTGGCTCAAGAAATTGGAATGAAATGAATGGAATGAGTAAGGGAGAGGAGGATCCAAGGCAGCATGTTGACCCATTGAAAGAGGTGAACTCCAATCTGAGAAGGAAAGTTGGAGTAGAATGGGATGGAGGCTTCTGACTGAGTGGTAGGATGGGGCACTGAAGCTAGGAAGAGGCTGTAACTGAGAAACTAGACCGAGGGGTTTCAAGAAACATTTAGTTTAAGGACATCATATAAGGGTCAAAGTTGAAAAACTGGGAAAGCTTGAGGAGATATAAAGCTGGTTTGCAAATGAGGGGATGCTGGGAAAATTAGGGATGATTAATAGAATTTAGGAAATTGGAACTGCCATGTAGGTGGAGTCATGGTGCTACTGCAGCAGAGTAAGCTAGCACTCCAGTTTGGAAGTGACAGATCTTTCAGGAAACATGGTAATGGAATATGTGTCTTCCTCATTTTAAGTTATATAGCATTTCTTCCTGGGATTAAACTCTGAGGGGAGTGATGCCCAACAGCAAGTGATAAGAAAAGTCAAGGTATCAGTCTTGGGTGGGACAGTCAATATGTTCCACCCAAAATTATTTTGCCTATTGTATAGTACCACATGGATATACACTATATTTGGGGAAACACTGCTCTAAAGACACTCTACAAATATATAGAATTGCTTACAATTATCTCTCTGAACAAACTTTATTATCCTTACAATTCTTCCCTGGTAACTCTCCTCCATTCTTCCCTGGTAACTATATCCTGGTGTCTAGGAACTAAAAATGATCTCATGGGCACAGTTGGCTATGTGTTTATATGATGTCTGGGGAGCTGTTGGAGGACTGAGCCTGGTAAAATTAGAAACTTACTGAAGTTTAAACTCAGAACACCTTTTAACATCTGGCAAATATAAACCATTCCCCCTTTTTATTTTTGTTTGGGCCTGTCTCAAAAAACTAAAATTCTTGCTCTAACAATCTTGGCTTAGATAGGAGATGGTCTGAAGTAAATTCAATGGAATAGTTACTTCATAAACTATTCCAAGACTTGTCCTAAAATGGGAAATCTAAGAGATAGCTCAGTGCCACATCTTGCTGGATCCCCACACTGGAAAGCCAACGACAAAGGAGGATTAAGTGTTCTAAGCGTTATCATGGGATTGGGGTTTTATGCTCGGGAGGCCTGCACCTGAAGTTCTGCCTAAGAACAGACAGATAGCAGCAGCTCACAGCCTGAGCTATACAACTTTAGCTAGAGCAGGGTCATTTAAAGGGATAGTGGTCATTGCTAATTGTAAGCATTTGCAAAAATGAGAGGAAACAACAAGAAAAGAAGAAGAAGGAGAAGGAGAAGGAGAAGGAGAAGGAGAGGAGGAGGAGGAGGAAGAAAAAGGAAGAAGAAGAAGAAGAAGAGAAGAAGAAGAAGAAGAAGAAGAAGAAGAAGAAGAAGAAGAAGAAGAAGAAGAAGAAG
>NW_022436943.1:50604936-50628935 GCF_009761245.1 Sapajus apella | reverse complement strand
AAGAAGAAGAAGAAGAAGAAGAAGAAGAAGAAAAAGAAGGAGGAGGAGAAGAGGAGAAGAAGAAGAGGAGGAGGAGGAGGAGAAAGAAGAAGAAGAAGAAGGAGAAGAAGAAGAAGGAGGAGGAGGAGGAGGAGGAGGAGAAGAGGAAGGAAGAAGAAGAAGAAGAAGAAAACTCCTATAGCCCTCCATTTCTCCCTCCCTTTCTTCCTTTCCTGCAAATGACTGTTTAATACAAAACTAACTACTGTGCTTTTGAGAATCCATGATTACTGCTTGGGCTGGGAGGTGGTAAGATTTTGACGCTAGATGGGAGATCAGAAGTCACCTAATTTAGTCCTTTCACTTTGAAATAAGAAACTCACAGGCCAGTGAAGTGAAATGATGGTCCCAAGGTCACCCAATTGGCTAGTAGCAGCATCAGGCTAGGTCAGTATTCCCTGCCTCCATCTGTTGTAAATCCTCTTGGACAGGCTTTGTGGCAAGCTACCAGCGAAGCTTATTGGAAAGCATTTAAGAATGTTAGAGTGTCTGCAGATGTGATTTTAAAGGTTATTTATTTGTGTTACTGCAGCTCATGGCTTCCCCTCCATCCGTCTTCTTGTTTCAGGGCCAGATTCTGCCCTTTGATGTTCTTTGTGGCATTCTCGTTGTCTTTGGCCCAAATCTGAAGCAGGGCTTGACCCAAAGCTACTGGTGCCTTTGTTTGCTCCCAGAGGACTTCCCCTCCTCTCAGGAGACTCAGAAAAATCAGTTGCCTTAGAAATACTTTCTACACAAGATGCATCCTGCTGTGTCTGTGTCATTGAATCTTTGAGCTGGAAGAGACCTCTGAGGTCATCAGTCCAACCCCTAACCCAGTTCAGGCATGTCTTCCAAAAATTCCCTGGCATATGGTCACATAGTCCTGTGGCTGGAAGGTACCTTGGGGACCAAAGAATATCTTGATTTCTTTTTGTAGGTAAAGAGGCTTAGATTCAAAGGTGAAATGATTAATCTCTATGCAGGTGGCAGAGTTAAAATTGTAATTCATGTTTCTGACCCTAAGCCAGTAACACTGTCCACTGTTCCATCCTACTTCTGATTATTCTTCGAACAATTGTCCAGTGAATCATCCCTGTATTTATTTGTTGTTCATAATTAATTTACTAAGCCTTTATTTTACCCTGTACTAATAGTTAAGGAAAATAGACATTTAACTAGAAAGAAAAGACCACACAAGAATGGTCTTCATTCCCTAAAAACAATCAGGTTTTTTTTTATTGAGATTCTTTTGGTTTGTTTTTGTTTTTTGAGACAGAGTCTCACTCTGTTACCCAGGCTGGAGTGCAGTGGCACGATCTCAGCTCACTGCAACCTTCACCTCCCAGGTTCAAGCCATTCTTCTTCCTCAGCCCCCCGAGTAGCTGGGACTATAGGCATGCCTCACCATGCCCAGCAAATTTGTATATATTTAGTAGAGATGGGGTTTCACCACATTGGCCAGGCTAGTCTTGAACTCCTGACCTCTTGATCTGCCCTTTTCAGCCTCCCAAAGTGCTGGGATTACAGGTGTGAGCCACCACACTCAGCCCTTTTGATTTTTTTTTTTTTTTAATGCTGCTGTAACAAGTTATGAAGAATTTGGCTTAAGCCAAGACATATTTATTGTCTTAGTCCTGGAGGTCAGATGCCTGATGTTGCTGGGCTAAACGCAGGTTGTTGGCAGCGTTGTTTTCCTTTTGGAGGCTCTAGGGAAACTCTGTTTCTTTGCATTTTTCAGCTCCAGAGACTACAACATTCCTGTTCATGTTGTGGCACCTTCCTCCATCTTCAAAGTGCATTACTCTAACTCTGCTTCCATCATTTCTGACTCTCTCATCTACTTCTTTGCCTTATGAGGCCCTTGTGATTACATTTGGCCTATCTTAATAACCCAGAAAAATCTTTCTATTTCATGATTCCTAATATAATAATATTTGCAGCATGTATGTATTTTGTCATGTAAGCTGACATGTTCACGGGTTCTTGGAATTCGTACCTGGATAACTTTGGAGGAGCGTTATTCTGCCTAACAGAGACTGTTGACAAAGCCATCCAGCACTGTCACTGACATATTAAGAAAGAAAGTCATTGCAGAGAACAGATGCTTGAACCAAGTTGTGAGGGATGTGGTGCGTTCACCACCCAGGGCAGGTGAAATGGAGAATGATGAGTAGAAAAAAAGCATGTTCAGAGCTGACCAGATATGAGAGTGAGAACATGGCATCTTTGGGGAATGCTGAGTGCTCAGGATGACTAGGAACGATTGTTAGCCTATTAAAAACACATTTTTAAAGCCTCAACAAATTTCACACATAATGCAATTAGGATAAGAGATGCAAATAGATATCCAGCTAACTCAAGGTAATATTGTAAATGGCATATTCATAAGGATTGAAAGAGGAGCAGTATAATGAGAGAGGGAGGTTTGTGTCTTAAAACTGTTGTTGAGGGACAAGGATAATCAGAAAGGTCAATTGGTGTGAACTGCCCAAAATAGTCTGGAGAGGAAAGGCCTCAAGGTTGAGAAATACTTATTTTTAAAAAAGAAGAGGGCTATAGCACACATAGTCTTTTGACAGGGGGTTTAACTATGAGACATCACACATGGGAAACATTCACTGTTGTCAGTCAAATGCTCCAAGCTGCTGAATTTAGATCCAGCAGTGGCTCTCAGGCTTTATCTTTGCACAGCAGCTTATTTGAAAATTTATTCGGGGCTGTCTTTGCCTATGCTTCATCATGATCTTTTCCAAGTTTACAGAAAAGAGAATAAACAAATTTAAACATTTGTTTTTAAATTTAGAAGTTTTCCCTCATACTTTTTTTTTTTTGCACCTTCTGCAACTTTTTTTCTAGCAAGTACATATCCAAATGAATGAATGGTAATAAATATAAAAATGCAGATTTTATGCTAGGTCTTGAGATGTGAAGAACCGCAATATGTATAAGAGAGTCCTATTTCTGACTGTACTATGAACAGATGTGCTCATAGTTCATTGGATCCCACAAAGAACATCAAAATTCCCACCTGTTCAATTACCACAATTTGGATGGCGATAACATTTTTATCAGCAAGTAGTTATCGATACTAATTATGTCTCAGGTTGTCTTCTAAGTTCAAGGGATAGAACAACATACAAAATAGTACATTTACAAAGGACAGTTTATATCTTGGCCCTAGGACCTAGAGATGACCTAGGCAACATTAATTTTTTTGGCACCCTCCAATTCACTCTCAAGTAATCTACTTGCATCCTTTAGCTCCTTGAATCCTCTTTACCCAAATTTTGTACAAAAGGAACTAGGAAGACTAGCAAGCTCATGGTAGGAGCTCACTCAATGGATTTGGAAGAAATAATAAGGACATATAAGTAAAAATCTGAAGGTTAATTGCCTGTGCTCACAAAGCTATTAATTGGCATTGTTGAACTTGAGCCTGTATCTATCTACTTTCAAAGCCCTTTTCTCTTTGCACACCAAAAAGCTGCTGATGACTGATAAAAGTAAAAGCTAATATCATCAGACTTTTGCCATATGTCAGGCACTATTCTGTTTCATATTAACTCATTTCTTCATTTGAATAAAAAACTTATGAGAACTTCACTGAAAGAAAATCTTTTGTGATAGATGTTCTTGGCATCCCCACTTTTCATGTCAAGTAACAGAGACTTTGAAAAGTTATTTTCTGAGCATAATTTGCTATGTAAATTATATAGAGAGAATTAAACACAGGCATGCTTATTCAAGGACCAATCTTATTATCTAGAGTCAACCTGGTTTATAGAACAAAGACTATAGAAGTTTTAGGACAGTGAAGGCACAGTCAGCTAGAGGTATGGGGAATGATGACTCTAGACAATTCCAAATAAAGTTATATTAATATACACAACCTATGTAAATTCCCTCTTCTGGTAGTTTAAAATCATGGTCAGTAGAATCTTAGATAACTTGTGGTCGTATCTCAGGTCCACTGTAGAGTCTGAGGGTACATCAACTGGACGCTTACTTATACTGGTTCTCCTTTTATCTGTTATGTATTTTAGGCTTCTCTATATGGTTTAATTTGAATAATGGTTTTATAGTACTAATAGTTAGAAAGTCACTCTCCTACTTATGATATCTGGGTGGAGACATCAAAGCTTCCTCTAAAATCTCTGCTGGTGGGGAACTAATGACACAGTGAGACTGCTTATTTTAGTTTCTGATATATCCATATATTACAAAGATCTTTGCTTTATAATCCAAACTTAATCTCTCTGTAGACACATATGTGAAAAGCAAATAACATCTTTTGATGGCCTAGAATTTGGCCTATCTTGGTAAATTTTCCATGCCTCTTGAAAAGAATGTATTCTGCTGTTGTTGGGTGGAATGCTCTGTAAGGGTCTACTGGGACAAGTTGGCTGATGGTGCTGTTCAGCTCTTCTCTATGTTTATTGACTTTCTTAATAATACTTGTTCTATCAATTACTGAGAGGCAAGTGTTAAAGACTTCAATTGTAGATTTGTCTATTTTTCGTTTCAGTTCTATCAGTTTTTATTGATATATTTGAAAGCTCTATTGTTAGATGATTAAACATTTAGGATCGTTACGTCTTCTTGGAGAATAAACCCCTTTATTTAATGCTCTTTTTTATGCCTGGTAATATTTCCTCTTTTGAAGCCTACTTAGTCTGATGCAGTATAGTTACTTACATTTTTAAAATTAATGTGTGAATGTTATATCTTTTCCCATCCTTCTGCTTTAAACCTTAGTATGTCTTTCTATCTGAAGGGATGGTAAACAACATTGCATCTGGCTTTTTAATTTAGTCTGATAATCTTCATCTTTTAATACACCTATGTTTCGATTATCGTTACCCTAATTGTTTGATATACTTAGATTAATATCTGCTATTTTGCCAGCTATTTTCTATTTGCTCTTTGATGGCCTAGAATTTGGTCTATCTTGGTAAATTTTCCATGCACGTTGAAAAGAATGTGTATACTGCTGTTGTTGGGTGGAACACTCTGTAAGGGTCTATTGGGACAAGTTGGCTGATGGTGTTGTTCAGCTCTTCTGTATGTTTGTTGACTTTCTTGTTAGTACTTGTTCTATCAATTACAGAGAGGCAAGTGTTGAAGACTTCAACTTTAATTATAGATCTGTCTATTTCTCCTTTCAGTATATATATTTTTTACTTTCTAATTTCTTTATCATTGAGTATTAATAATCCCATTGTATCTCCACTTTTGGCTTAGGTATTTATATCTCTTTTTAAACATGCTTTTAGTGGTAGCTGTGGGGTTTATAGCTTGAAACTTTGATTAATCAGCATCTATATCTTCAAATACAAACAGGTCATGAGGGCTCACATCTATAATCCCAGCTCTTTGGGAGGCAAAAGTAGGAGGATTATTTGAGGCCAGCAATTTGAGACCAGCCTGGGCAACATAGTGATAACTTATCTCTAAAACTAACTAATTAAATAAAAATTAGCCAAATGTGGTGGCACATGCCTCCAGTCCTGGCTTCTTGGGAGGCTGAGGTGGGAGGGTCACTTGAGCCTAGGAGTTCAAAGCTGCAGTGAGCTATGATCATACTACTGCACTCTAGCCTGAGCAACAGAGTGAGATTCTGTTTCAAAAAACAAAAAAAAAAAAAAAGAAAGAAAGAAGAAATAAAATGATACTACTTCAAGTGTAGCGTAAGTAGCTTAAATGAGAGTGACTTCTGGTTCCTTCCTCCCAACATTTGTGCTACTGTCAGTGATTTTACTTTTATACATGGCATACACAGAATATACATATTGCTATTAGTTTGCTGTAGATTTTCAAATGATCCTTTAGAATCATTAAAACAATTTTTAAAAGTTTTATATGTAATTTCTTATATGTGATATTTAGGATTTTTGATTTCTTTGCATAGACCCAAATTTCTGTCTGGTTAATTCCTTCTGCCCAAAGAACTTCCTTTGTACTGCAGGCATACTGGCAATAAATTCTATCAGTTCTTGTTTGACTAAAAAATTTTATTATTCCTTCATTAAAAAGTTTTATTTTCATCATGGATAGAATTTTCCTTTACAGTATTTTTTTTTCTTTGTCTCAAGACTTTAAAGATGTTACTTCATTATCTTCTGGCTTACATAGCTTCTGACAAAATGTCTTTGGGTTTGTTTATGTAATATGTCATTTCTTTAGTTTTGCTCTCTTCAATATTTTATTTCTGCCTTTAGCCTACAGCAGTTCAAATATTATATATATTTATATGTAATATTTATATATATATAATATATATATATAGTGCTGTGTGTGTGTGTGTATGTGTGTGTGTGTGTGTGTGTGTGTGTGTGTGTGTGTGTGTGTGTGTTTATCCTGTTTTATATTCTCTGAGCTTTCTGGATATATAATTTAATGTCTTTCATGATTTTGGAAATTTTTCAGTCATTATCTCTTAAAAGATTTCTTTTAACCCATTCCCTGTCTTCTCTGGAATTCCAAAGACATATACTGAATGTTCAATAGTTTGATATTTTGAATAGCTCTTGGATGACCTATTATGTTTCCCCCTATTCCTTGTTCTGTTTGTATGTTTGTATTTCAGATTGTATAATTTCTAACTACTTACCTTCAAGTTCTCTAATTCTTTTTTCAGTTGCATCAAATCTACTGATGAGCCCGTCAAAGGCATGCTTCATCTCCATTATAGTTTTATTTATATAACATTTGCAATTAATTCTTTCCTAAAATTTCAATCTCTTTGCTAAATTCATTCACCTGATCATGCAACTTATGTATCTTTTTCACTAGAGTCTTTAACATCTTAATCAGTTGTTTTAAATTCCCTGACTTTTTCAACATCGATTTCATTTCTGAGTCTGGTTCCATTGATTGCTCTGTCCCTTGACATTATGTTTTATTTCTTTCTGTCTTATTTCTTTGTATACCTCATAGTACTTTTATATGGCAATTGAGACAGAGATACATAATTTTTATGCATCAATTGGGTATATTGTGAATTTTGCCAGGATTTTTGGGGGACGATAGTCTTTGGTTTGAGCCATTTCAGTCAGAAATTAAGCCCAGTTTGAGATTTGTTATTGATATGCTTATGGTATTTGGGCATTCTTGCATTGCAATAAAGAAATACAGGAAGTCGGGCGCGGTGGCTCACGCCTGTAATCCCAGCACTTTGGGAGGCCCAGGCGGGTGGATCATGAGGTCAAGAGATCGAGACCATCCTGGTCAACATGGTGAAAACCCGTCTCTACTAAAACTACAAAAAATTAGCTGGGCATGGTGGCGCATGCCTGTAATCCCAGCTCCTCAGGAGACTGAGGCAGGAGAATTGCCTGAACCCAGGAGGCGGAGGTTGCGGTGAGCCGAGATCGCGCCATTGCACTCCAGCCTGGGTAACAAGAGCGAAACTCGGTCTCAAAAAAAAAAAAAAAAAAAAAGAAATACAGGAGACTAGGGAATTTGTTTTATAAAAAGAAGTTTAACTGGTTCACTGTTCTGCAGGTTTTACAGGAAGCAAGCTGGCATCTGCTTCTGGTGAGGCTTCAGGAATCATACTATTATGGCAGATAATGACAGGGAGCCAATATGTCAGACAGTGAGAGTGAGAGCAAGAGAGAGGGAGGAGGTGCCACATTCTTTTAAACAACCAGGTCTCATGTGAACTCACTCGTTATGAAAGGGATGACACTAAGCCATTCATGAGGGATCTGCTCGCATAATTCAAAAACCTCCCACCAGATTCCACCTCTAAAACTAGGGATTACATTTCAACATGAGATTTGGAGGGGACAAACATCCAAACCATGTCATCTCTGGCCCCCAAATCTCATGTACTTCCCACATTACAAAATACAATCAACTTTTCCCAAGAGTCCCCCAAAGTCTTAGCTCTTTCCAACATCAAGTCCAAAGTCCTTAGTCTCATCTGAGACTTACATCCTTCCACCTGTGAGCCTGTAAAATCAAAATAAATTATTTACTACCAAGATACAATGGAGATACAGGCATTGATTCAACATTCCCATTTTAAAAGGGAGCCTAATTGGCCAAAAGAAATAATTTGTCTTCAAGCAGCTCACAGTTTGCTAGGAGGAATAAATACAGCAATACGTAATTTTTGAATAGCAAATAAGTGCTAAAATAAACGTAATCTATGCTAACAAATAAAGGGGATAAATGGGTCACTGCTTGGGTAAGAAACACTTAGATTTTCTAGGGGAGATGACACTTGCATTAGCTCTCAAAACAAAAATATTTTACTACCATAGAAAGCTGGGTAGAACCTTCTAAAAATAAGAAACATCCTATTTTGAGTTGTGGATTTGGCATAATTTGTCTGAACAAACATATATGGGTAGAATAATACTATGTCCCACTCACAGACTCTGTTGCTTACAATTTGGTGTGAGGACATTCAAACCTTTTCCCTTGGCATATATATTTATATATTTGTGTAAAATGAAATAATATAGTGCATTCTGAAAGAATTTGATAACTGCTTAATAATACAATGCTGAATATTATGCTGAATAATTCACATTTTCTCTCGTTGAACGTTTCACTTATTTTTATTTATTTTGCTTTTGTAAATGATTGTGATAAATATCTTTTAGGTGCAGCATATATTTGTTCATTCCCTTTGAATTATTTTATTGGATATATTTATATAAGGGAGTTTCTGAATTAAAGATTACTGACATTTCCAGGACTTTGGTACATGCTACCAAATTGCTTTTCAAAGTGACGCTCCAATATTTGTTTTCTCAATAGTTTATGAAAATGCCCGTCTTATCACACACTCACAGGAATACTGTATTTGTATTGAAAAAAACTTAGCTGATTTGGTAGCTAAAAAATGACATTTTATTAACATTTAGAAGTTTGTATTATAAGTTGAAATATTTCTGTTAGCCATTTTGCTTCTTCTTTTGTAATTCTTTTTTAAAATCTAACTGCTCAAAATGTCTTTGGAGCTTTAAACATTTATCCATTCCTGGGCCCAACCTGATTTAGTAGTTCTGGTGCAAATCTCAGAAATCTACGTAAAAATTTCAGAGAATTCTGATATGCCAGCTCATTTGAGGAATCCCTGCTCTTATCTCCCATAGTCCAGTTACCCTGTTTTGTTACCATATTTAGCCTCGTAGGGTTCCCATTGTATTTACTGACACCAATGTGCTGATGACTTCCAAATTTATACTTTTAGCCTGAAACTTCCCCTGAAACTCTATAGTCATAATGCCACTGTCTTCTTTAATATCTCCATTTGTGATGAACATATATCTCAAACTTTACATGTGCAAAATGGAACTTCCGATCTTCATCCCCAAACCTGATCTTTCTAGAATCTTCCTTGTATTGGTAAATGATAACTTCATTCTCCCTGTTACTCTGTCAGTTTCTTCATTTGAAAATGGGAGTAAGCTGGTGAGGGCTGCATTGCAGAGGATGAGCCTGGAGAACACTGGCTTTTCAGTTGGCTGGTGTTTAAATTCCAACTCTGGTGCTTGCTAAGCTGTGGGACCTAGGGCATCTGGACTGCTTCATTTTCCTCATCTTTAAATGGGCTGAAGAATATTTTCTATAATTACCACTTTACTACTAAATCAAGGCTACCAGTTAATAAATTTTTGTAGTGGCTCTAGGATAAGATAGTAAGGGTCTGAAAGAGAAGGAAAGAACAGAGCCATTAGATGAAAGAATTGAAAGGTTATACTCTCTTCTCTCACTCATTAAATGCTGACTGTGGCAGGCATTGTGAGAAGCAGTAACACTATATTATCTCATTTATTCTTTATATCAGCTCTAAGCCAGGTGCTGTGCCCATTTTCAAATGAAGAAACTGACAGAGTAACAGGGAGAAAGAAGTTATCATTTACCAATACAAGGAAGACTCTAGAAAAATCAGGTTTGGGGATGAAGATCGGAAGTTCCATTTTACACATGGTAAGTTTGAGATATATGTTCATCACAAATGGAGATATTAAAGAAGACAGTGGCATTATGACTGTAGAGTTTAAGGGAAAGTTTCAGGCCAACAGTATGAATTTGGAAGTCAGTAAATACAATGGGAAGAATGAACTCTCAGCACAAGCACGTGGTGAGTACAAATGGAAAAGAGGAGTGTTGCCAAGGCCTGAACTGTGGCTTTGGTGCTGAGAGATCAGGAAGACTGGCACCAACTGGCAAATAAGGTTGATAAGAATTGGTGAGTGAGGAAGGAGTAAGATCAGGAGAGGGTGACATCTTGGAAGCCAAGTGAAGAAAGAATACCTACTTGATAAGTACTTTTGAAACGAATTAATGATGTATCCAGGCAGAATCCAAACTCAGAGCTCTTTGACCCAGGAGGCTATACATTCTTATCCACTGTTTATTGTCCCAGGGGCTGACAAACCATTCTTAGAAGATACAGATAATTAATATTATAGACTTTGTGAGCCAACAGGCAAAATTGAGGCTATCACTTCAGGGCTGCTATAAGCATTTAAAATGTATTCACTAGACTAGTTTAAAAAAATAAAATAAATAAAATGTAGCCACTTGGAAATGTAAAAAATATTCTTAGCCCAAGAGCCATAAAGCAAAACAAAACACGAAGCCAGGCTGCTGGCCCATGGCTGCAGTTTGCCTCCCTCTTCCCTACACATTATTCACTTTGATTCTGGAAATATTTATGACTAAAATGATAATATTCAAGCATCATCATCTTAATCAGCTATCTCAGTCTCACATAAAGTTCCACAATAACCCAAATGGACTCATTTTACCAGCAGCATAATTAAACTTTTTTTCTTTATATAAAGGCAGCCTGTATCTAATCCAACAATTTTATTTCTCCCAAGACACTATTTCTTGTTCCATTTTGCTTAGCTGCATAGTTGGCAAAGAAATGGAGCGTGGAAGCGAGCACAGAATTTGCATGAGCGTATTTGTCATAGACTGTGGCCCTAAAGTGAGTTCCTAGCCTGACAGTGTGACAGGGAGAAGGGGATTTCCCCCTCCTCTTGTTTTCTTTCTGAATGTCAAAAGAGAATCCTCAGAAACCTCAACTAAGTCACATTTATTTTCCCCAGGGTCATACCAAGGGGTATCATTATGATTCATTCCCCCAGCATATGAACTCTGCCCACAGAAGCAGCTTTTAGAAAGATATAGTTCAAACTTAGTACTACTGACTTCTATTTTTCTTAACTTTACTTCTATCAAAAAATCACTTCAATGGCCTAAAGTCATTTACTCTATTCTTCTGCAGTGCCTTCTGTCTATGCTTTCCACACCCCCTTACGATCCCCTAAATCCTAGAACCGTGGAATATATTCATGGATAGAGATTCTGAGATCTCTGGGCCATTCTTGTTTCCTCAATGCTATTGTCCCCCAAACTGTTCTACAAGGACAAATAGACTCATTGGGAAAACAGCAACTGCACACATTTCTCATTCACCTCTCAGGACACGTGTATTTGCAGATATTTCCAATCAGTCATGAAGTGATTGCTGCTAGAAATTCTCCCAAAGGTCAACCTGCCTTCTTGAAATTGCCTCTAAAAAAAAAAAAAAACAAAAAAAAAAAAAAACAAAAAAAAACAAAACAAAAACCAGTTTAATTATCATAACCAACGACCTTTGCTGAGTGGTCTCTACAGACAGAAAGTGATTAAATGATGTTAAATTTTTGGGATCAGGTAACAGGACATCCTCCCTACCCATCTAATTTAGTCTTGGCTCCTTGTGTAGCTGTATTGAATCTGTTCTTGTTCTACAATTGGGAATGAGGTGCTCTTTCTCCCTTCCCTCTGTGCTGTTGGCTGGGGGTGCCAAATACCGCACAAGCTTTTGCTTTCTTTCAGAAAGCCCATCTTTCTTTCTGAATCCAGAATGTTTCTTTTGCCCAGACTCCCTATGGCCAATTCAAATGAATTTTGCTATTTATCCTGAAGCCTATGCAGCGTCAGTAAAATGCTTTGTAAACTATGAGATTTGTGAATTTGTGATTTTTCTTCCTCAGGACCCAGAACAATGCCTGACACAAGTTAGATAATAAGTGAATGTGTCTTACATTACACTAAGGAGATGACTTATTATTGACATCTGATTGGCAGATTTGAACGGGGCAAGTCAAAAGTGAGAAAGCCAATTTCTTACCCAGAAAAATCCAGGATAATAGACTATGATCCCCTGTGAGCAGAAAACACATGTTTTTTGACCCAGTGAATGATGAGCATGGAGCTGGTGCAGTGGTTGTGGGGGTAAAGCAGAAAGGGCCGTCTCTGCGAAGTGGAGTGGAGAAAGAAATGTCAAGCAGGGTGCTGACCTGAATGGAGAAAGAAGTCAAAGCAAATTATAGGCTAATAATCTGAAGACTGGCAACCAGAGAGTTTGTCAAAGAGAAAATCATCTGAGAGTCAAGAGATACAGGTTCTGTGCTTGCTTTCTTCTCTTCTGTAATATCAGGCGAGCTACTTAATCCTCTTAGCCTCAGCGACCCCATCTTTAAAATAGATAGAACAATCCACCGCACAGAGTTATTGCAGGAATTATTATTTTTCTTTCTTTCTATTAACAATTTCCTTTGGTGTCCAACTCAAGAGCTGACAAGCATGAAAATTCCTGGCAAATAGGCAAGCTGTGCTGGGTGAGATAAATTTGTTGGTAGGGGAAAGGAGCCATCTCCTGGACTCTGAAATCACAAGGCTTGCCCTGATGGGACCCGAGGGCTAATAGCATGTACAAAAGAGCATTGTCTTTTCAAACCTGCTTGTAATCTTTGCAGAGACTCATATGTCACTTTAAAGGGTTAACAGGAAACTAGATGTTATCTTGCCAGCCTTCCTGATCTCTTCCAGCTGAAAGTCATCTTATTCTGCTCTGAGCACCCACCCCACCCCATCTGTACCTTGCTGGCAGCACTTTCCCCTGTCCACCTCAGACCTTGGATATTTCATGCACTTGGCTTCTCTCTCTACAGAAGGTAGGCAAGTTGCAGGCAGGAGTCATGACTGGGTTGCCAGTAAATCCCACAGAGTTCTGCCAACATGCCTTATGTTAGCAGAAGTTCATGGCATGCTTGTTGAGTAGCTAGGTGGATGGATGGATAGATGGAGGGATAGATGTGCCACTAGACTTGTTCAGTGCTGAATCTCAAGGTGTTTGCAGAGAGCCTTGCTCATAGTGGACAATCAACATGCACCGGCTTGCTGAATGGGCACAAAGATGTCCTTCCATTTTGTTCTCACTGATCTCTGGGTCCCAGCACAGACCTGGAACTTAGAAGACTCTTGTGCAAGAGTTGTTGACTGACTTACCCACTTCTAAACCACAAGAAACCAAGCAGCACAGAAAGAGATGCCAGCAATATTGTTTCACTTAATGCATTCCTCTCCAAAAGAGATTTGCACCATGGTTAGTATACACCCTATGCTTTTCCCTGAGCCTCCATCTACCATTTAGAGCAGAAGTAGGCAAACCGAAGCCCATGGGCCGAATCGAGTCCACTGCCACCTGCTTTCGTAAATAAAATTCAACCTGGAGCAAGTCTGAGGTGTGAGTCTTCAGTAGCCTCCTATGAGGAGCCCTATTTCTAATTTTGCTTCACTTGAAGCTGTCATCCAAAAATTTCAATTTGACCTTGTTCCAACCACACCCCATTGGCCCTCCAGTGCTCCCACACCCTCCACAGCTCCATGTGGTGGTTTTAAATCTCTGCCCACACTCCCCCAGCTTCCTACCCCTGCAATAAGAGTCGGATTTTGCTTCATTTCATTCCCCATGTCCCTGTTGCCTCTGTGACCTTGCCAAATCTCCTCTTTCAGGAATGTCCCTCATCTTGCCTCCCTTCACCTGGCTCAGATGTGCCCGCTCCAGGAAGTCTTTTTGATGCTGGTATCCCTGTTCTGCGTCCCAATCACATGCCAGGCATTTACCACGCTACCTGTCTAGTCTCCAGGCAGGGCATGGAGGCAAAAGCTGGCCTTCTTTCAGGACGCTCACACTGGCCATCGCCCCTGCCAAGAGCACCTGCCATCCTGGCTTCTCTTCCCTAGCCCATTTTTATTCCTGAAGTCTCATTTGAAATGTTAGTTCCTCAGAAAAGCCATTCCTGAACCCCCAGCCTATACTTCAAGGTCTAGGCCTATGTCTTCACAGCCCTTTTTCAAGAAACATATTCCAATAAAATTAGATGGCGTATGGTGTGATTATTTATTAATGTCTTCCTACCCATTAAACAGGCAGCTTTATAGAGGCAAGACAGCCATCTGTTCTATAGACCAAGTGTTTCCTCAGACTTGGTCCACACTAGTAGTTTTCTGGTGAATGAATAGGGTTGACTTCACTCCTCTAAATTAAAATAATCAAGTTGGACCTGGGTGTGGTAGCTCACGTCTGTAATCCCAGCACTTTGGGAGGCTGAGGTGGGCGGATCACCTGAGGTCAGGAGTTCGAGATCAGCCTGGACAACATGGTGAAACCCTATCTGTATTAAACATACAAAAGTTAGCCAGGCATAATGGTAGGTGCCTGTAATCCCAGCTACTCATGAGGCTGAGGCAGGAGAATTGCTTGAACCCAGGAGGTGGAGGTTGCAATGAGCCAAAAATTGCACCACTATGCTCCAACCTGAGCAACAGAGCAAGACTCTTGTCTCAAAATAATAATAATAATTATTATTAATAGTAATAATTGATAATAGTAATAATAAAGTTGGGAGTGGGTCAGTTTACAAAAGACACGAAGATAGAAAGAAATGTCTCCACCAGTTAGTGACACAGAGGGTGGATGTGTGCATTAGGCTTTCCTCTGAGAATAGAATTCTGTCCTATCCAAGAAAAATGACAAACGCCAATGAAGAGAGTTTTATTTTTTCTTGGTGGAAATAAAAGTATTAGTTTGTCTAATCAAGAGAAAGTCATCTGTCCCCACGTTCCCTTCAAACAGCAAAAAAGAACCCATGATATTTGTTGAGAATCAGCTTACGGCCTAATCCCGGTCCTGGAAGCATGCCATTCTTTAATAGATACAATTAAGTTAAAAGACGGGTTGGTCACATGGTTTCAGACAATGGCCCTATATTTAGGAGTTTTGTCCCAAATATAATCAGATTCCAAAGGCCTATGAGGGTTTATTTATTTATGAAAATGAGGAGCCAGTGCCTTCCTGAAATAAACGCTTTTAGTGCAGCTGCCATGAGCACAGGGGCAGATTTACTCTGAAAAATAACAAGACTTCTCTGACCCAGGAAAGTCATAGCCTGAAATGCTTATTTTTGAAGCAGCATTTATTTTCTGCTGGTTTAGAACATGCTCCCCTTAGGAATAACCTCCTGGCTGCCCCAGAAATGCTGATATGCGGATTGCGTAATGTCAGCTCTCCTGTGCACCCTATCTGTGCCTCCTTCCTTGCAGCGGGGAGGCGTTCAGCCCACCCCTGCCCATTTCCTGCCTTGCCCTTTTCTAAGAACTGAAAATTATTCCTGAGATGAGAAGAATAAAACATACATAGGACATATCCAGTCTATTTCTGAAGCAGAACATGGAGAAAACCTAGTGAAGAGATTACAAAAAAAGATAAAACCAAAGAATTTTTTTTCCTAGTCCTCACTCCCAACCCCTTCCTGCCCAAGTTCATGTTTGCTAAGGGCTCCTTTCTTCAGTCCTACTTCCTGGGCTGCTTTCAGAAACAGGAGAGAGGGGAACTTCATAATGTTTCCATGTTTGCTTTTTAGGCAAGGACAGGTAAGACACATTCACAAGAGCACTGTTCAGCCAGAATAGCAGGTGGCAGCTGGGCGGGAAGGAACAAACCCTAGAACATTTCAGTCCTCATATCCTCTTATCTGCCCTTCTGATCAGAACATGGCTCCTGATTGATTTTGAGGAAAGTTCCAATGCCTTTGGCTGTCTATATCCTGCCCTTTTCTCACAGAGTGTGCTCAAGTGTGTTTGGTCATGCGGTCTCTGATTTACACCAACTCCTAGTTCCTCTTTCTCAGGTGGAGGACTTCGAGAGCTGGGAAATGACACATGCCTCATTCAATGAGCAGTTGCCATCAACTATCCAGTATCTGTTAGCTCTGAGTTGAGCAGATTACATGTGTTAGGCTGGGGTAACGGGGGCACTGAAAGAGAAAGGCAAGGCCTTGCCTTCATTCTAAACATACACATATTCTCCAAACAGCACAGGGCCAGCCAGAAGACGTGGGTCCAAGATCTGGGCAACTTGGGCCTGTGACTTCACCTCTCTATGACTTAGTTTTCCCATCTGTAAAAGGGACTAAGCACCTCTCACTTGTTATTTTACAGGGCTGATGTGGGAATCAAATGGGATGATGGGTGTGGAGGCCTTTGTAAACTCTGCCTCTCTCCATAATGCAAGCTCCTAGGGGTAGGTGGCAGGCGAGTGGGAAGGCTCTCATCTCAACCCTTGCTGCAGACGTAGCTCTGGGGAAAAGTGATGCCCTGGACTCATCTCCAGAGTTGAGTTGAATTCTTTTTCTAGACACAGTGCTGCTTACATACTTGAATTCCTAGAGACCTCACATCTCACATTCTGGGGGCCTTGAGACCCAAAGCAGCAAAACAGTGGGTTGTAGACATCCCAGTAAATTGGCAGCATAGTCAAACCTAAGATAAGTCCTTACCAGATACTCAATGCCTGCCACTTAGACATCATGTATTAAGCTTTCGCTCTATGTCAGGAGCCTTGCTAGGTGCTGAGGATTCAGCAGTGAAAGAAATAATTTGTGCCCTCAAAGAACTCCTGATCCATTGAGGGAGACAGGTACACACACAAGCAATTATAAAACAAAATGGCAATGAGGAGACAGAGGGGCACAAGGGGACACGAAGCTACCAATGGAGACACTTGGAGTCCCGCAGACGCAGCCTTCCCCAGACCATGTACCAACCACTTCGTGATTAATTGACATACCAGCTCCCCCTGTTATAAGGCTATTTAGTTTTTAAAGCTCCTCAAGTGATGTTGGTGGACAGTCGGATTTAGAAGCTGCCAGTAAACAAAAAAGTCACAGATGTTGAGAGAAAGGAGAACTTGTGGATTAGGGTGAACAGGAAGGAAAAGCCTTGAAGGAAAACATGGGAATCTGAGAAGTAGAAGGGATCTAGGCCAAGGGGAGATGGTGAAGAGAATTGAGTGAAGAAAAGTGAAAAGGAGAAAGGACAATGAAGGATAGAGGGGGAGCTGGTATGTCAATTAATCACGAAGTGGGTGGTACATGGTCTGGGGAAGGCTGCGCCTCTGGAGGACTACAAGTGTTTCCACTGGTAGCTTCATGTCACCTTGTGCCCCTCTGTTTCCTCATTGCCATTTTGTTTTATAATTGCTTGTGTGTGTATCTGTCTCCCTCAATGGATCAGGAGCTCTTTGAGGGCACAAATTATTTCTTTCACTACTGAATCCTCAGCACCTAGCAAGGTTCCTGGCATAGACCAAGAGCTTAATACATGATGTCTAAATGACAGGCACTGAGCATCTGGTAAGGACTTACCTGAGGTTTGACTATGCTGCTAATTTACTGGGTTGTCTACAACCCACTATTTTGCCTCTTTGGGTTTCAAGCTTCCCCCCCTCCCCTGCCCCGCCCCATTGTGAGATATGAGGTCTCTAGGAATTCAAGTGAGTGTGTAAGTAGCACTGTTTCTAGGAAAGGAATTCAGTGAGGTATCAGGCTCAAATAATTAGAACACATTCATTTAGGTCAATACTTCTCAAACTTTAATGTGCATACTAAGATACCTGGAGACTTTGTTAAAATGTAGATTCTAATTCAGTAGGTCTGGAGTAGGTCTTGGCATGCTGCAGTTCACACAAGCTCCTAGGTGACGTCAATGTGGCCTGTCAGCAGAACTCACTTGAGTAGCATGCATCAAGAGTATACTTCAAGGTGAGACCAATACTGCTGGGTTTGGACTCTCACCTGGAGTAGCAGGTGGTTAGGCTACGTTCATACGAGACCAAAATCACCTGCTGAAAATGCCCTACTCCACATCCTGAAATAATGATTCTTTTTTTCATTCTTGGCAGAGACACTTTGTTGGCTAGAATTATAGGATTTAGGTCAACCACATCTGGGCTCAAATCCTATTTCCATCATTTCCTAAATACTTGACTTTAGGCAAGTAACCTCAAAATCTTAGCCTCAGTGTCCTATTCTGTCAAATGGGACCACAAAACCTATCGCAAGAAGTATGTCATAGGGCATGAGAATTGATATGAGGATGCAGGTAATGCAAAAGCACTCAGTTGATGATCAGTATATGCTAATTCTCTTCTTATTGACTCAGCAACAGAGGAAGTAAAGAGATTTCAGGAACTACAGGTTTCTTTTTCTTTTCACATCGAGAAAGGAAAGTTGAGGTGTATAGGAAACGCAGTACGTTTCACTTCCTTTCTTTACGGAACATAAAACCCCCAGGTGTGTCTTAGCACAGGATCAGTAAGAAAGACACAGTAAAAGTGAAAAGTTCTCAGAGGGAGCTGACTCACCACTCCTCAGGGAGAGGCAACCACCCTGTGAGGCTTTGTGAGGAAGGTGGTCTGGTCAGCTTCGGGGAAATACCTGGGAAAAGACAAAGACATAGGAACTCCCCGGCTCACAACACAAGCCTTCTTTCTTCAACACGCCATTCTCAACACTGAACTCCGACTCTTCTTGGACTTATCTTCAGACACATTCTATTTATATGATTAGGGTAAAGGAAGCAGAACAACTTCATATCCTGGCCCTCTGAGAGGTCAAGTATGAGCACAGGCATTGCTCTCTGACTTAATCATTTATTTATTTATTTATTTAGAGACAGCGTCTCAATCTAACCCAGGCTGGAGTGCAATGGAGAGATCTCGACTCACTGCCACTTCCACCTCCCGGGTTCAAGTGATTCTCCTGTCTCAGCCTTCTGAGTAGCTGGGATTAAAGGCACGTGCCACCACACCTGGCCAGTTTTTATACTTTTAGTAGAGAGAGGATTTCACCATGTTGGTCAGGCTGGTCTCGAACTCCTGACCTCGTGATCCACTTGCCTTGGCCTCCCAAAGTTTTAGGATTACAGGCGTGAGCCACCGCACCCAGCTGACTTGGTCTTTAATGTGGTCCCTTTCAGTAACCTCCATAATCATTTCTTAGGTTCCTCAATAACAAGCTCCAAGGGCCTGGGGTGGTTTTCAGTGACTTGCCATCATAATAGTTGGGATCAGCCTTTGTCAATCTTCCACTGTCCCTTTTGCATGTGTCTTCCAATTTCCAGGGGTCCATTATGCTCAAGCTCACGCTGGGCTATTCTAATGACATCATTTTGGGACTTCGATCAGTAGCTCCCTGGTCAGGTGTGTGCATGCTTTGTATTTAGCTCTCCTGTACTCTACATTTGCTAATCCTAACCAGGAGTTAAGAAAACAATCTGATTAAAGATGTAATCCTGTGACCATCTGCTTGATTTATCACTCCCAGAAAGAATTTGCATTTTGAAAAAGGAGCTTCTTAAAGTAAATGAGTCTTTAATTTTGAGGGTTTGTACAATAACTGCTCATTATACATATTGGGGAAATTCAAAAACATGCAAATGTGCAGGCCTCAAAGTTTTGTATTTTAAAGGCCTCCATTAGGCTTTGAACATGTAGTTTAAAAAACTTTACAGGTGATTCTGTTATACAGCCAGAGTTGCAAACTCCTGGCTACATTTTTTTTTTTTTTTTGGTCTAGTCTTGACCTAAACATCCATCAATTATCCATAGCTGTGTAATAATACAACCTAAAAATTAATGGATTAAACAAAAATAACAGTATTTCTCATAATTCTGTAGGTTGCTTTGGCTCAGCATGTAGCTCTTCTCTGTCTAGTAGTGTCAGTCGAGTCACTCCTTTTGCTGTATCCATCTGGTACCTGGGCTGGGCTGGAAGATCTGAGGAGGCTTCCTTCACATGGGCAATGCCTCATTCTCTTCCATATGGCCTCTCCATGTGGCTGGCTTGTGTTTTTCCACAGCATGGTAGTCTCAGGTTAATCAGATTTCTTGGATGGTGGCTGGCTTTAAGAATGAAAGCAGAAGCTGCCATACTTCTTAAAGGATAAACCTGGAACTGGCATAGCATCATTTCGACTACATTTTACTGACCAAAACAAGTCAAATGTCCACTCCAGGTTTAAGAGAATAAGAAGCAGACTATAAATTTTGGTGGGCAGAGTGTCATGTCCATGGAGGAAAATAATCAATGCACGGCATCATCTTTGGAGACTATTTACCGTAACATCTTCCCTTCAATTTGCCACATAATAGCAACATGCAGCATGACACCTTATCTGTGAAGAATGTCAATCCTCATGATACAGGATTTAAGAATAAATTATCTAAGCAGACAGTGAGGGTACAGGAGTCCTTGGTAAGGTTTTCCTTTTACTGAAAAGCAGTCCTCAAATTGTTTTCTTTTCTAACAAGAGAGCTGCAGACATAGATAAGCAAGCTGGAAGCTTGCGCCGGTGAATGTCAGCAGTTGTGCCAATAGGAAAAGGCTACCTGGGACTAGGCATGTTCAAAATAATGGCCCCATCTTCCCTTCTCTTTGCCAAACCATGTGTAACTAAGGAGAAGACAATATGGCCCTGGCCAGGCAAAGACCTCATTTATGTAATAAGATTAGGGTGGGGCGACCAGCCTTTCCCCCTGCACTATGTAAACATCACACCTGGTTGAACCAGTGTGTGAGCCCTACATAAATCAGACACTGCCTCCTCAAGCCTGCCTATAAATTCTGGTGCTGTCCACCAAGGGGCTTTTTTTCCCCCTTTTGGGAGCCCCCTCTCTCACAAGGGAGAGAGCTGTTCTCCTTTCTCTTTCTTTTGCCTATTAAACCTCTGCTCCTAAACTCAGTCCTCATGTGCATCTGTGTCCTTAAGTTTCTTGGCATGAGATGATGAACACCGGGTATTTACCCCAAACAATAAGGCTGCTTCACTTACAACAAACAAAAAAAGCACCAAATGTCCATTTGGACCATGTAAGTATTCAAGACCATCCATGATTCTCTTAAAAAAGGTTTGAGGCTTCATGGGGTTCCTTCCTCTCTAATATTGCTGTAGACATGGCTCAATTGATCAATTCTAACTAGGGGAACCTCAGGAAATTGCTCCACATACATTTTTTAGTTTCCAAAACCTCAGGGAGTTTTGTGGGAAGAGAGCATAACCAAATGGAACATGGGCCTTGAGCCTAACAGAAATGGTTTAGACTCCTAGATTTGCCAACTGTGAAACCTTTTGTAAGCTGATTCTCTGAGTCTCTGTTTTGTCTTCAGAAAAGTGATCATGACATCTTCTATCAAGCTTTTTGTGAAAACTCAGGGTGATGAAGTTTGTAGATGCCACGTGAACTGTTTAGCAAATGTTGTACCTTTTGCTACTAACATTTCTCTTTTGTAAAATACATAACTTTGTAGAAATACGCTTATAGGAAAAAGAAAGCATTTTGCAAACACTTTTGGGAAAAGGAGGAGAGAGAGAAAGCTACGTGTATGTTTAACGAGTAAGAGCTTATAATTTAAAATGTGAAAGTTAATATGTTGAGTGAGTCACCCAAAATGAATTCTCTGATATTGATAAGCATTGAATGTAGTTTTAGTTCATTTTCCAGTACAATGATTCTACCTTCCTTGGAACATAGTGTCTAGGAAGTTTAGTGAGGAAGCCTTGAGAAAGCATCAGCACTCTAAGCCAGGTGGGCTGTAGAGTTAGCATCTGAAGCAACTGGGCTGGTTCAACATATGCAAATCCATAAACGTAATCCATCACATAAACGGAAAGCAAAGACAAAAAACACATGATTATCTCAATTGATGCAGAGAAGGCCTTTGACGAAATTCAACAGCCCTTTATGCTAAAAACTTTCAATAAATTAGTTATTAAAGGAATATATCATAAAATGATAAAAGCTATGTGTGACAAATCTACAGCCAATATCATACTGAATGGGCAAAAGCTGGAAGAATTCCCTTTGAAGTCAGGCACTAGACAAGGATGCCCTCTCTCCCCTCTCCTGTTCAATATAGTATTGGAACTTCTAGCCAGAGCAATCCAGCAAGAAAAAGAAATAAAGGATATTCAATTAGGAAAGAAGGAAGTCAAATTGTCTCTATTTGCAGATGACATGATCATATACCTAGAAAACCCCATCATCTCAGCCCAAAATCTTCTCAAACTGATAAGCAAGTTCAGCAAAGTCTCAGGATACAAAATCAACATGCAGAAATCACAAGCATTCCTACATACCAATAAGAGACAAACAGAGCGCCAAATCAAGAGTGAACACCCATTCGCAATTGCTACCAAGAGAATAAAATACCTAGGAATACAACTAACAAAGGATGTAAAGGACCTCTTCAAGGAGAACTACAAACCACTGCTCAAGGAAATAAGAGAGGACACAAAATGATGGAAAAACATTTCAGGCTTATGGTTAGGGAGAATCAATATTGTGAAAATGGACATACTGCCCAAAGTAATCTATAGATGCAATGCTATCCCCATCAAGCTACCAATGACCTTCTTCACAGATCTGGAAAAAACCACTTTAAACTTCATATGAAATCACAAGAGAGCCTGCACAGCCAAGACAATCCTAAGCAAAAAGAACAAAGCTGGAGGCATCACACTGCCGGACTTCAAACTATATTGCAAGTCTACAGTAGTCAAAACAGCATGGTACTGGTACCAAAACAGAGACATAGACCAATGGAACAGAACAGAGGCCCTAGAAGCAACACCACACATCTACAATCATCTGATCTTTGAAAAGCCTGACAAAAACAAGCAATGGGGAAAGGGCTCCATGTTTAATAAATGGTGTTGGGAAAACTGGCTAGCAATGTGTAGAAAGCAGAAACTGGACCCCTACCTGTCACCTTACACTAAAATTAACTCCAGATGTATTAAAAATTTAAACATAAAACCTAACACCATAAAAACACTGGAAGAAAACATAAGCAAAACCATCCAGGACATAGGCATAGGAAAGAATTTCATGACTAAAACACCAAAAGCAGGCCGGGCGCGGTGGCTCAAGCCTGTAATCCCAGCACTTTGGGAGGCCGAGGCGGGTGGATCACGAGGTTAAGAGATCAAGACCATCCTGGTCAACATGGTGAAACCCCGTCTCTACTAAAAATACAAAAAATTAGCTGGGCATGGTGGCGCGTGCCTGTAATCCCAGCTACTCAGGAGGCTGAGGCAGGAGAATTGCCTGAACCCAGGAGGCAGAGGTTGCGGTGAGCCAAGATCGCGCCATTGCACTCCAGCCTGGGTAACAAGAGCAAAACTCCGTCTCCAAAAAAAAAAAAAAAAAAAACAAAACAACAAAAAAAAAAAAAAAACACCAAAAGCAATGGCAATAAAAGCCAAAATAGACAAATAGGATCTAATTAAAATTCAGAGCTTCTGTACAGCAAAAGATATCATCATTAGAGCGAACTGGCAACCAACAGAATGGGAAAAAAATTTTGCAATCTACCCACCTGACAAAGGGCTAATATCCAGAATCTACAAAGAACTAAAACAGATATACAAGAAGAAAGCAAACAACCCCATTCAAAAGTGAGCAAAGGATATGAACAGATACTTTTCAAAAGAAGATATATATGAGGCCAACAAACATATGAAAAAATGCTCATCATCACTGGTCATCAGAGAAATGCAAATCAAAATCACATTGAGATACCATCTCACGCCAGTTAGAATGGCGATAATTAAAAAATCTGGAGACGGCCGGGTGCGGTGGCTCAAGCCTGTAATCCCAGCACTTTGGGAGGCTGAGGCGGGTGGATCACGAGGTCAAGAGATCGAGACCATCCTGGTTAACATGGTGAAACCCCGTCTCTACTAAAAATACAAAACATTAGCTGGGCATGGTGGCGCGTGCCTGTAATTCCAGCTACTCAGGAGGTTGAGGCAGGAGAATTGCCTGAACCCAGGAG